>NW_027051990.1:0-25006 GCF_036321145.2 Pelmatolapia mariae
TGCTTAGCAGTGTACAAGTAATATATGAGCAAAGTCCATTCCGGGTTTTTAGATTTAGTTTAGGAGAGCAAATGATGAACAACAATAATCAGCAAATGCATATTACCCTCCTTTGGCCATTACTGTGAGAGTTGTTCACCTGCTCTCCAAAGGGAGATACTTAGAATACATTACATAGAACTATAAGCACAAATTGGGGGAGGTCTGTGCTGCTATCATGGTAAACAAGTAAATAAATAAACAAAATATTAATAGTACAGAGAGAAAAAAGAAAAAAAAAAACAGGTAACAGTGAGAATCAAGTGAAGTCAGCTCTGGTGGGGGTAATAAATTGTATCCAGTTGTTCCAAATTTCGTAGAATTTTGGCCTTTTGGTTTCTTAGCAAATATGTCAATTTTTCCATCCTAAATATCTCTAGAATGATCCCAAACCAGTCCTCTAATGTAGGCTGGACTGGGCTTAACCATCTTCTAGTAATTGTTTTTTTACTTGCCACCAAAAGTAATTGTGCCAACTTAATCTCACTCTTACGCTCCAGAAAGGGGATCAGACCCATATATAAGACCTTAAAATCTAAAGGTATTTGGACATTGAAAACTGCACTTAAAGAGGTCTGGACACCTATCCAAAAATTTTTTAACTTGGGACAATCCCAAAAGATATGAAAGTGGTTAGCTACGGTCGGGCCGCATTGTCTCCAGCATTGCATATGGACCCCTTTGTATCTCTCCTGGTATGGTGTCTTGAAATACCTAATGATATTTTCCAGCCATGTTCCTTCCAGCTCATCACAGTTGAGCTGGATCTTTTTTATGCACACACAAATTCTTTTTACACATACAAATCCTGATTTACAAGTACAAAATATTTATGACCACATTTTGAGCCCATAGGAAAAAAGGAGAAAACACCTGTAAGCGCGCAGCAACAATGGTCTTTATTGAAAGTCATGTTAAGTGGACTTTAACTACACACGGTTAAAGGAAACCTCAGAAGAACGGCAGCTAATTCCCTTTTTGCGGGCTTTGAAGCCAATGAGGTATTTATTGATTTATCGTGTTTTGTTGTGCACTCTTATTTTTGGTGCTGTGCCTTACGTTGAGTTTTATTTTGTTAATGCTGCATAGTTTTCACGGTGGCTTTGGAGAGAAGTCTTCAAATAAACCAGGGACGAAAAACCACTTGCGTCTGCCTGTGCTTCGAGGGAATTATAGTTACTATATAATCCCAAAAGTATTTGTAGCCCAGCTAGAAAAAAAGAGCAGTGGAAAGTAATTTTTCAGTGTATGATGTAAACCAATTTAGTCATTTCTTTCTTTTTTGTTTAAAGGAAGATGTGGTCAATAAGATTATCTGTTGTCGTATAGTTTGGCCAATCAGCAATGAGCTCCCAGCTACCCTTGCTGTTGACATTGATCACATGACTTTCTGTAGATGCCATTTCGTTCCTGTTCATACAATGCCATGTGCCTGAGAAACTAATGTTACCAAAGTCGAATTGCTAGGAGTTGCAAGCGAGTCTGCTGCAGTCTTTATCGGTCGCTCAGAATTTCACCCTGTCATCGGTGAGTAAGAAAAGTGGGGAAAACCTAATTTAATAAGGAGAAAAGGGCAGATGTAACGGGACGTAACGGAAAATTCGCTAGCAGCTAAGCTAACAGCTAGAGCTCACGCTAGCAGAATTTAATGTGTTTATGTGTGTGAAATGGCTAGCGACTGCAACCGTATTACATTTAAGAAAAAAAAAGGGAAAGAAACAAAAACAAAAGAAATGGTCCTAATCAATTTTATGTGTAACATTTAATTTCAATTGTAAGCCGATGTATGTTCATGAACATGCACTGTCCTAAATAAAATAAAAATAAAACCCTTCAGGTTGATTAAAATTATAGCTCACCTAAGAGGATATGATGCTGCAGTGACATATTTTGTTGTACAACAGAGCAAGTTGAATTAAGATAAAAAGTTACACTGATACTCATTGTTCATTACAAGTAAGTGTGGCTGTTTCACAATTGTGTATGTGACTATATGGACCTGTGACCTGTTTATAGGTCAGGTTTTTTTGTTATCTGGTAAAAGGATGACTCGACAGACGGACCCAGTCTGAATCAAGCCTCCATTGAGGAGCAGCGATTCCACAGTTCCGGTTAACTGGATGGCGAGCCTACCCAAAAGTGAATAGGATTTGCTGAGGTTTTATTGAAGCCAAAGCTTCGTCCCCATTGAAGCTTCAGATACCTGCAGGACTACGAACTTTCTTTCTTCATCGGAGTGTGGTAGGACAAACGTTAAACAAATTGAACGGGCCACAAAAATCCATCAGTTACCAGACATTATTCACTCATACATTTGACTCAGAGAAAGCTGTATGCACGCACGTGTATTTAGTTTGTTATTTTGGGGGGAAATATTTTGTATTTTATTTTATTGCTTTCATTACATTTGTTTGCAGCTGCTGTGTGTCAAATATAACAAATTTGTGAACAGTCTACTTTGGTGTGGTCCCTCCTTATTGATGTTTATAACTTGGGCTCCTGCCGATCCTAGATTTTCTGATACTGGCAGGTGGGAATTTGGTCATTCTTGATAATAAATCGTAAGTTGGGTTACATATTCGTCTGTTTTCACACACATATTGCATAACTCACTGTTACTTTGCACTTTTCTATTGCACTGTTGTGTCTGGTGTTGCACTGTCTTTGTTTTATTTTTGTTTTTTTGCAATTTTTGCAACTTTATGTAGTCTTGGGTTGCTTGTCTGTTATATGTCATATGTAGCACCATGGTCTTGGAGGAACGTTGTCTCATTTCACTGTGTACTGTGTCTGTGAAGGTTCTCAGTCATCCAGGTCATTGTAGTCAAAGGAGCTTGCAAAGAAAAGCGTTTGGACTTCTTTAAGTTGCTTGAAGAAAGAGAAAAATAATTGATCAGGAAGTTCAGTACATGTTGGAAAACAACACTGAAGTGCCGTCCTCATCAAGCTGGGCTTCCCTTTGTTTGTTGGTCGTAAAAGCTTTACTGTGCTCAAAACCTGTGCTCTTAGTACCTCGTTTGGATCAGCCCTTCAAGCTGTATGTGGACGCAAGCCACATTGGTGCTGGTGCAGTTCTAGTCCAAGGTGACAAGCAAGAAACCGAATCGAAGGCTCATACGGTGCGCTCTCTTTTTGCAGCCTTACACGTTGGACATTCAGCACATTAAGGGCAAAGACAATATCTTGGCAGATGCTTTGTCCCGTGCCCTTTGTAACCAGCAGCTTCACTCCTCATATGCTCAAATTTAGCTTTTCTTTGCTCAAAATAAATTTCTCCTCAATATGCAACACTTGTACTTGCAATTTTTATTTTTACGTGCGCTCAAAATGTTTTTACGTGCGCTTAGAATAGTGGCACAAAAATAACGCCATAGTTCTTCAGTAAACTGGACTACCTGACAGAAGGACCCGAGGCTCTGCTGCACTTTTTCAGTAAGCTAAATGTGTTTGTAAGCTAATCCGTAACTACCATCCTTAGCTAGCTAGGTCCCGTGACCTAGCTAGCTAAGATGAGCACTGGACTGGGAAACTTGTTTTGTAAAGTTCATTTAGCTAATCCGTGCAGGTGAATGGATTTACCCTGACTAAAGAAATCAAAAGAAACGCCCTGGGCTGCTCAGTCACTAATTACCGTTACTGTACTTTTATTATGAGTATTATACTGCAAAGCAACAGGCTTCAGCTCCTGTTCAGAGCTGATTATTAAGTATGGACAAACAGGAGCAGGTTTTCAGTCTCTTGCCACATCTGTAAAGACAACAACACCAAATTAAAAAAAAAAACAACAACAACTTGTACTTCAGTAACTCTTCATTAATCAGTAACTATGGATTAAACTGTAGAAATGAAAAAATTTAAGAGAAGAACTTCAGATCCTGGGTGTGTGAGGACAGAAGGATCAGCTTTATTTCAGATTTGAGAAATTAACTTTATATTAGAGTTTGTGATGATTTTGTTCTCTTTGTGATTACAGACCTCAGCACCACCCAGTGACAGCAGACAGATCATCCAACATGTTCACTGCAAAATTAACTGATGAAAACAGTACAAAGGTTAAAGTGCCACATGTGCTGTCAGTGAAAGCTGCAGCTGTTTTATTGATAAAGTCAAAAGACAAAAAGTCAAAAGGATTAATCACTCATGTAACTGTGTCACTATATATCAGCATTAACAGGACCTCAGTTTGGTGTTTCACAAAGCTGCTGATCAGACCTGCACAGCTTCTGTTTTAAACACTTGGGCCGTTTATCAATGCCCAAGTACGCGAGTACGTACTCGCGTTCTCGGTGAGTACGTACTCGCGTTCTCGGTGAGTACGTACTCGCCGAGAACGCACGAGAGTACGTACCCGCCGAGAACGCGAGCACGGACTCGTGGGCCGTTTCTCAATTCTCAAGTACGCGAGCACGGACTCCTGATTTGTACAGTCGGAACACCAGCGTACGTGATGATGTCACAGGTCCGGAGTTTTCACTGCCGTCCCCTCTTAATTTAACTGTGAGTAACATGTTATGAAGCTTAACTTTAATCACAGCCAAACCGGTTTACTCAGGAACAAATAAAACACTGAAATAAACCAAACATTAACATTTAGAAGTGATCTAAGTGACTTATATATCATTTTTAACCTCAGTAGTGAAACCTCTATTAATAAAAATAGTGTACATGTACATACGTGTACATACCTTAATAAAAACAAGCAGGTGAGATGTTAGAACGCTTTTATTTCTATTCTAGTGGACACTCAATACTATAGACAGCTGCTGGGGTTTCTTTAACCTGAGTAGTGAGAGGACCGCGAGCGGGGGGGGACGATGTGCCGGGAGTCCGCTGTTGAGTTTTGGACGAAATGCATTCTGGGATATATAGCTGTCCCAAGTCTACACCGATGCATGCTCGATAAAATGGGCCGGATCGAGAACACATCCGGGACTTTTTCGCGTTCTCGGCGTGATGCGTACTTCGAATTGGAACAGTACTTGGTCTCCGACTGATGACGTATCACGAGTACACGAGAACGCAAGTGCGCACAAGTACGCATATTGATAAACGCCCTTGATGTACTCAGCTGCATGAAGAGCACAGCTGATTTTGTCTGACACAATTAAATAAAACCCGATGGAGGTCAAAGGTCATCACTTGTATGTTGAACTACACTGTTAGACTTTTCATCTCCACTTTACGGTAACATACTGGCGTCACTGTTGCCAGCGTCATACCGTGACGCCGTATTACTGTAGCTTACCGTTCTGCAGGATGATACCGTTTTTTGCTGGTGTGGTATAATACTCTTGGACAAATTATGGTAACGCACCGTAGCTTTTTTTACAGTATCTCACTGGCGTCACTGTTGCCAGTGAGATACCGTTATGTCGTAAATTACGTCAACAAAGTAACATTATACTGCGATTAAGAAATTGGTATACTACCGTTTCTTCACGGTATGTCACTGTATGCCCGCTGCAAGGTAATAAACTGCAATATATTTACAAGTAACTTACCGTTATCACGCATCATCAGTACCAAAAATATTAATCTCTGCTAGAGGATACCGTGTCCCAACAGGCGGTCATTTACTGTTTAACACGTCGTAATTTGCCGTAATTTAAGGAAACAGTAACATACTATAAGAGACTGGAGGGTTAAAAAAAATTGTATTGTATTTAAAAAAAAAAAAAAAAAAAAAAAAAAAAAAAGGTACCATTTATTTTTTTAAATAAAAACATATATATACCCATTAAAGATCGATTGATCGAGATAGATACACACACACAATAATTCATGTGCTTCACACCACTTTTTATTTCTGTTCTGATTTTTCCCTGCTGAAATACACATTTCCAAAATCAAAAACTGAAAAGAACTGAAAACATATTTTCATTGAGGAAGCACTTGTTTTTACTAAACCATGTAAGCCATTATTTCCTCAGATGGTTGTACAAACAAAAACAATATTATGTCATATCCATATCATGGCAGACAACATATGCTCAAGTGTTGGGTTTTCTCAGTTATATTTTGTAGGGTCTTAAACCTACAATGTGAAGTGCCTTGGCATTCATTTTGTTGGCACCATACAAATAAACTGAATTGTAATGAATATAATATCAAGCCCCACACTTCTGCCTTTATATACACTTTATCCAAAATACTGGCTCACACCACCAAATCAATGCACAAAGCAGGGTCCACAAGGACATGGATGAGCATGTGTGGAACTGAAGGAACTTGACTGACCTGCACTGAACCCTGATCTTGCTTTGTGGACTGAGTTCATTGATTTGTAGGGTGAGCCAATACATGTGACAATTAAAGTGTAAGTAGCTGAAATAATTTTTAACAAACGGGTAAAAGAAGGAAAAAAAAAAAAAATCAAAACTGTTGCACTCAAAAAACCTATTGGACAGAGACAGCGTCTTGCAAGATGGCAAAAGAGCTTGTCTTCATTGTTGTTCGTCTTGTGTAAATGTCCAGAAAGCATGGGCCATGGACCGTCTGTGGAGACACAGGTAACAACACATTGGTCACTTAAATCATACAAGAAATTCACTAAAAATGGCAAAAACAGTTACCTAATTTGAAGTTTTCCACTCAAATTCAGTAAGCCGCTGGAGGAAAGTTGTGACATGAGGGTTAATGTGAACAACCTTTGGCTTCACAGTGGTCCCAGTCTTTCTGCTTGTCCCAACCTTGGAGGTACATATTGTTCCCTCTTCAGGGTTTATCCTTGCAAAAAACCTTAAAACATGCCATAATAAATAGTAACATACAGTAACATTGAGTTGTGATTTGAAATAATGAGTTACTTAGGGATAATTTATTCATCATCTATCACTATTAGCTAACTGTTCAAACATACCTCTGAATTAGTTCCAATGTTGCACACGCTGACTCCTGGTATTCCAGGTTCAATACATAGAATGAACCAAAGAAGACTGACATCGTATCAGCAAAGGTGTTCTCTTTGTCCAGCTCAACAATTACACGCCCCTCTGCACTCACCATCCACCTGGTGGCGGTCATTGAACTTTGTCCTGTATGTATAGGGGCAACATGTTGTCATTATGCAACACAAAATAATTTCAATACTTCAATTCTTCACACTGTCTAGATAGTCATAAAGCAAATAGCTACGTACAGTTAATTATTAAACATAAGTCCGTTTTAACATATTAGAATTGTACATAATTGGGAATTATTCTGCACATTAAACACACCTAACAAAGAGTCAGCCCAATTAAATTACCGGAGATGAATCAACTGTATGGTTATTTTGGAGCTTATAGTTTGTGCTGCTGTTAAACTTTACAGTATTGACTTCAGTATTTCTGCTGTTGGTGTAGCTAGACTACCATGTTGATCAGTAATATGTAATATGAAATTTGATATTGTTACCTTGCTGGATTCACTGAGACACATGTCCAACAACCTTGGTTTATAAAGGAAATTACAGAAATTTGAGCTATGAAAAAAAGAGACTGGATACATGTGTCCACGAAAAGCTCCTGTGCCAAACAGAAATTTTAATATGGTCTAATCAGCTCTATTTCATAAATGACTTCTTACCAAGCATAATCAGCCTTGGAGCGATTGGCAAGTTGCTCTCTGCTTCAAGGGACATCCTGGTAGATGTTTCCTGCCAGAAAAAGGACCAGGACATTTTATGTAACAAAAACAGGACAGCAAGCAACAGCATTAAACATAGAGCTGTATGAAAAAAAGCTTACATCTGCTAAGACAAAGAGGGGTCTTCATCTTCCTTGTAATACTTCATCATGAGAAGTATGGCTGCTGTGCCAACCTTGTTGTTGGTCAAAACTCCCTCACTTTCTATCTGCTGGATGAGTGTCCTTACACCAAGGTTCCATTTGAGCTTCTGGCTGGAGAAATAGTTAATAATCCTTCTGCCTTTGGTTATGAGTGGAGTAAGTAGAGGACCCAAGAGCAGACAGAGGCGAGGAGACGAAACTGGACTTTAACAAAAAGCGAGCCTTTTATTGAGGGCTGAAAACTCACAGAAAAAAGGCAACAAAGTAACTGAGGGAAACCTGAACAAAGACTAGGACTCTTACTGAGAAGTTAAACTATGGCAAAACAATAAACAAAACGATGACTGACTATGGCTGGGAAACTGTGGCAAGGGGTAGGGGAGATAACACAGACGACGCCGACACAGACTGCAAGAAACACAGAGACTAAATACACATGAGGGATAATCAGGGGAAGTGGCCACACATGGGAACACAACTGACACACATGAACCTAACGACAGGACAGGAGAAGTGAAACTGAATATACTGACATAGAATACAGACTTTCAAAGTAAAACAGGAAACATGGAGATTAGACACGACATGAACTAAACATAACCACGCAGACATGACACATGAACCAGGGAGACTTAACACAAGGGCAATATAAATAACAAATGAGCAGGAATAACTTCATGAACATAAACGATAAACCTCAAAATAAACTACAACTCAAAACACTGGGTCGCACGACCCAGGACCATGACACCACCCCCCTCAAAGGGCTGGCTCCAGACAGCCCCAAACCAAAAAAAACGGACCACCGAGCCCGGGCGGGCGGCGGGGGGACCAGGATGGAGGGCCCAGAACATGAAACAAAAACAGCTGACAGGAAAACACTGGAGCACATGAAAAAAAAAGTCCAAACATAGGTCAGGGGGCCGGCCTGGAGGGCCGTAACACAACAGCCCACAATTCATGAGTTCAGGGGGCCGACCCGGGAGGTCGAGGGCACAATTTATACAGTCTTCTATCAGGGGGCCGGCCTGGAGGGCGGCAACATAACAGCGCAGGTTTATATGTTGCAGGGGGCCGGCCGCGCGGAAGGCAGCGGCGTAGCGGTTCAGGAGGCCGCCCATGACAGCAGTGGTGTGCAGCTGACGGCCTGGAAAGTGGCCAGTGATGTGGCTTGGCGGGCCCCGGGCCTGGACGTGGCTTGGCGGGCCCCGGGCCTGGACGTGGCTTGGCGGGCCCCGGGCCTGGACGTGGCTTGGCGGGCCCCGGGCCTGGACGTGGCTTGGCGGGCCCCGGGCCTGGACGTGGCTTGGCGGGCCCCGACAAGGCAGGAAGCCGGACGGGCTGTTCAGACGCCCCAGCAGGATCAGGCGAAGCAGAAGCCAGACCAGGTGACGGCGGAGCTGCTGCAGGCAATGGAGCCACAGGTGGTGGAGTGGCGTGGGGCTGGACGGGCTCCCCGGGCCCTCCGGCGGACGAGGCGTGGGGCTGGACGGGCTCCCCGGGCCCTCCGGCGGACGTGGCGTGAAGCAGCGGGCATCCGGCAGCAGATGCAGGACAAGCTGCATACTGGACAGGGAGCTGAGCTGCGTACTGGACAGGGAGCTGTTGTGGACATAGGGGTGTTTGCGTCAGAGCCTGCACAGGTGGTTGAACAAACATCTGAGCGGGAGGCTGACCCGGAAACTGAGCAGGTAGCCGGGCTGAAGCCTGTGGTGAAACAGACCGCTGGGACCTAACTCCACGCTCAGAGAGGGCAGGTGAAAAACTGTCCTTAGTGTCCACAGCCTGCAAACAGGTGTCAAGAAAGTGAACGCTTTTAATGATCACAGTAGCGGAGTTAGACTCTGGAAACACAATGACTCCTGAGTCAGCGGTCTTAGCATCTTTAAACTCAGAGTTCATTGTCTCAGGCCTGATATGAGAAAACCTGGTTACATGGATGACATGTACATGGCTGCTAATGGAAATATTGCCTAGGGGTACGTCTCCAGTGTAAAGTTCAGTAACACACGTTATGTTATTTGTCATGTCACAGAAAGACAAAGTAGAGTGAACATCAATCTCAGCCTTGGGAACATTAGCGTCATGAGGTGTGGCTGAGGGGGCAACATTAGAAAAAGTCCTGGATTCTACAGAGTCAAGAACATAGTCTGTGACGCCTCTTTGTGCTTCTTCAAAACAGCTACACACAGTCTTCTTATTATCACAACATGACTCAGACTGGTCCACAGTCTTAACCAGAGGTACGTCGGCCACAGCATGGATGCCTATGAAATCATGATTAATGATAGAGTTGTCCTTGGCACCAGTTTCTTCGTAGCTGGGCCCACAAAAGGGCAACCCAGTACACTCCGCTATATCAGGCTCATGAGATGAAAGAGCACAGTCACTCACCTCCGTTATAAGAGGAATCTGGGACAAAACAAGCACGGGTGCTGACTGGACAGCTGCTGTCTCCACCTGGGAATCAGATGCGGGTATGAGGTCGAGCAGTGCCACAGCCGCCTTGGAAGTGCACCCAGAGTCCTGAACATGCATATCAAGGGGTGCTAGCAGAGGGGCAACAACGAAATTAGATCCTAACTCTTCAGAGACTCCAGCACAGTTCAAACAGTCCTCTAGGCTCCTTGAGGTAAGCTGAGACAGTCTCTCTTCAGACTTAGAAAATGGTATAAGCAAAGTTTCAAACCTGGCATGAGGTGGCTTGGTAATTGTTAAATGGTCTGAGGTAACAGGCTTTAATTCTTGAACACACACAGAACTAGGGCTGCTCGCTGGTGATTTCAACACATTAACTTGAAAATCATGTGATACAGAACACTTTGAGTCTGAACCGTTACTCCCAGCATCCTTCATTATTTTAGAAAAACTCACAGACTGCAGGTTCACTGTGTGAGTTTTAACACCCTCATCACTGGTTAACTTAGAAAAAACCTTTGGTTTGGTAGGATGACACAGTACAGAAGTACAACCATTGGTGGCTGCAAATAATGGTGGGTTAGTAATCACAGAGTTGCACTCTACAGAAAATCCGTCCTGTACTGCGCTAAAAACCCCTTTAGAGCAGGGCGCTAGGCTAGTGTTGATGGATACAGACACATTGTCATCGACGGCAACATTAGAGCTATTAATCGTAGTACCAGACTCTGACGTTGTCTGCTCAAAGCTTGCTGTACCAGGGTTAAACAACTCTAGAACAAGACAGTTATTGTTTACATCAGTACAACATTCAGGTTCAGAAGTTATGACGCCGAGGGCACAGTCATCTTTATTGCTGTTATGATTGTTAACTGGGTCATGGATGCCGTAACCCGCCGAATCGGCCAGGTCACAGCCAGACAAGAACGCTTTAGTCCCTGCAGCCCCAGAAACACTCTCCTTTGACATGAGGTCTTTGGCTGTGGGGCTAGATACAATGTCCGGAACTGAGTCAGTGGTACTCACAACTGGATGGCTGATGGAGGTTAACACCTCAGATAGCGTTAGCCGAGGGGCCTCGGAGCGCCGACGGTGAGAGCGCCGCTTCTTCTATCTGTGGAAGCGGGCGGAGTGAGGGGTGGAAGTCCCTGGCAGCTCCGGGGACCTCCGAGAGCCAGTCGAGCTCCCCGAAAAGAGCGCTCGTCATAATCAGGAGCGAGCCACGGCTCCCACCCGCACTCTTCCTCTAGCTGCACGCATGCGGTGCGCTGCCGCTCCTCGAGATCGACATCCCGGACAACCACAGCGTCCTCGTGATGCTCAGTGGAGGGCGAGACGGGACGTAGCGGCGCGCGACGGCGGCGTGAACGCCGCTTCCTCCTTGAAGCGGCCGTGGACAACACTTGACTCTCCACGGCGACCGGCTCCTCATCCTCCAAACACATCCGTGCTAGAAAGGAAGCAGGAGACGTGTAGTCCGATCGAGGCGGCGAGGGTGGGTGGCAGGTGTGAGGCGGGGCGGTTGGAGAGAGCTCCTCCTCGAAGATGAGCCAGGGCTTCCAACGGAGCTCGTCTTCGCGATACGCCTGTAATACCTGCTGCCGCTCCTCCTCACCGAAGTCAATCGCAGCTGGCATCTCCATGAGCCGCGTAGTGCAGTCAGGCGGTGGCGAGGATGCGGAAGCCGATGAAGCGTGGGCCGACGGTGTGTCGGTGGTGAGCCTCACCGTACCGACTCTGACTGCTTCAGGCTCACGAGGCAGCGGGGGAACAGAGCCACAGCATGGCTCTGGCGACGACTCACGCACACAGGACAGCTGTTGTTGCGGGCGGAGTTGGAGGGTGGAGACGAGAAAGTCAATGATGAGGGGGTGCAGCGCCTCCCATAACCAGGGGAATACGGACGCGCATACCCCTACTTGGCGGACTAACTCCTCCCGTTCCTCCTTTCTGGAACACTGCAGCCACTTGCCGCATAGCGACTCCACTGTCCGAACGATCTCCTGCTCGTGTCGCTGGGTCCGGCATGGTCGCGTCGTACTGTCACGGGCTGCCGGGGCAGACCGTGTGGAGTAAGTAGAGGACCCAAGAGCAGACAGAGGCGAGGAGACGAAACTGGACTTTAACAAAAAGCGAGCCTTTTATTGAGGGCTGAAAACTCACAGAAAAAAGGCAACAAAGTAACTGAGGGAAACCTGAACAAAGACTAGGACTCTTACTGAGAAGTTAAACTATGGCAAAACAATAAACAAAACGATGACTGACTATGGCTGGGAAACTGTGGCAAGGGGTAGGGGAGATAACACAGACGACGCGACACAGACTGCAAGAAACACAGAGACTAAATACACATGAGGGATAATCAGGGGAAGTGGCCACACATGGGAACACAACTGACACACATGAACCTAACGACAGGACAGGAGAAGTGAAACTGAATATACTGACATAGAATACAGACTTTCAAAGTAAAACAGGAAACATGGAGATTAGACACGACATGAACTAAACATAACCACGCAGACATGACACATGAACCAGGGAGACTTAACACAAGGGCAATATAAATAACAAATGAGCAGGAATAACTTCATGAACATAAACGATAAACCTCAAAATAAACTACAACTCAAAACACTGGGTCGCACGACCCAGGACCATGACAATGAGGGCCTGACCTAAGCGCTCACTGATGTCGATGCCTGTGAGTTTGTAAAAGTGGTTCAAAAAACCTTTCCGAGTAAACAAGAATGGCCACTGCTCCTGAATTTCAGCTACTGAAAGTGAGGGACAACTGTTGATAAGCTGCCGCTGAGAAATATATGTGAGGCACATGAAGTCATCCACATCAGGTCTCTCCACAGCTCCAGGTCCTTCTGAATTAAAAATTGTTAACAAGATGTGCTTCTTTTCCTCTATAGAAGCTGGTGTTTCCCCCTCAGGAAGTTCAACTGGCTGCCAATTTATACAACCATAGCTATCAACAAGGCATCTAACTTTTTTAGGTGAGGTTGCATTACTGTTGGGACTGCAGTCTTCCTCATTCCTGGTTCTCTTTTTTTGACGAAGTCTATGTGTTGTATTATCTCAATTAACATGTTCAACTCTAGATTTGATGCTTCTTAGTAGTGAATGATGTCCACAACCCAGTCTTTCTCCCTTTTCAGTAAAATCTGCAAATGTTTGAGGGTATCTGTTTACAATGATTTTAGCAACTTCTTCACAGGATGCACGTTTAGGGTTCCTGCAGTGAACTTGCATGGCCTCCACAACAATTCTAACCATACTTATCCTGTCCTCTGGATGAGCTCTGTCTCCTCTTGTGATTGCATGCGACAGTTGGAGTGGAAATCTTTCCCAAGGAATCTGTAAGTGTGAGACCCAAGAGCTGGAGTAATGGTTGTACATAGTGGTGGAGGTGGAGGAGGAGGGGTGAGGTGGATGGCTTGATGTTTCAGCTGATGCAGCAGGGCAAGGCTCCAGGGTAATGGTGTCATTCAGGTTCTCTGGTCTGTTGCCATCTAAACAAATAAATAAATAAAGATCATTGGAAAAGTTACCTTAAAAAGCTACTATGTCAACAAATATGTCCTCACTAAAAGATGAACCATTCAATTAGGATTGAGTAGTAACGGCAAGGCAGTTTTTGGGGACCTTGTCTGAAGATGAAAAGAAGCAATCCCAGGACTGCAAAAGAACTACAAACTCAAGGTCTTGCACTGAAAAGACCTTGAGTCAATATATTTTACAGTATTTCACAATTTCAAACCCTTAGTTGTACCACTACCAATGAAAGGTTAATGGTGTTAGATTTAGTGTCTACTTTTGTTTATGTTTTCCGTGTTAATTATCTACCAGACAATGTGAGCCCCAAAACGCTCTTCAATATTATACTGTCAAAGTACATGTGTAGTATGGTGAAGAGAAAAAAAGCTAATCAGTGACATATGAGTCTATGAGTGACCTTCAAATCATAGACTCAAGTCTATGATTTGTACAGAACCTACACAAAACCTCCTTTAAATGCAAGAAGTAGTTTAGGTATCAGAATTGGTGTGAGAAAGGGTTTGAGATCGTCCGCCTCTACAAACACTTTTACTTTTTTTTGTTGTACACCAATAACGTCCGTCAGATGTTCTACAATGCAGATTATTTTCTCTCTGTCTAGTGTCGGCAGGAGGCTTGTAAGTTCCTCTTCAATTTCCATCCCTGAAAGAGAATTAAGAGGAAACTGAATGGTGTAGGGAGACAACAAAAAGGCCTGCCATGTTATAAAGTGGTGGTGGGTAATAATCCATCAGACTGTCAGCATTTACACAAACACTTCTTTCTGTAGGGCAACGCAAGCAGTGAAGTCCAAGGTCAATGAGGAGTACTGAGTGATGCAACTCGAGCACAAAGTACAATTCAGAATCGTTAACAAGTATAACAGCTATCTTCCCAAAAACCAAGCCATCATCAGTGTAATCTACAATGGAAACATAGCCTTTGACATACTTGGTACCTTTGTAGACAACTGCTGACACATCCAAAGTTTGCCACAGCTTCTTGAATGAGAGCGTTGTAAAGATGATGATTCTAATCTCTTGTTTCTCCAATCATTTGAACTATAGGTGGAAACATTTGGCCCACTGAGAGGTAGGACTGCAGTAACTGATGCCGTTCAGTCTTGCATAAGTTGACGAAGTTATGCAAGACTGAACTTGTACATGCTTTGAAATACGAGTGCTTGCTCTCAAACCTAAGGGTGCACAAACGAATGAGTGGTCCAAAGTGAAGGATAAGCTCTGCATAATGTAACAAATAGTGATGTTTTGCTTTTAAAGCTTTGTCAGGAATCCTACTGTGTCTCAGATATATATAGTCCTCTATGAAAAAAGTTCTTGATTGATTTTGTCCACTTCTGCTTATGGAATATTAAATGAAGACAGTTTGTCAGACAGTATTGCAAGAACATCGTGCATTGCACAGCTGAGAAGATCCTGAAATTCCTCTATGATGCTCTGTATAGTGCTGGTTGGTAAGAGCATTTTAGCCTGCATTTTTAAATGACACAAAGCCAACTGTCTTCTAATAGACTAACTGTGTCCTGTCCTTGTATTATGGCAAATTCCCCAATTTCATGTTGCCTTGACTGCTAAACTGTCTACTTATGTTTTCGAGAAATACGGCTGGAAAATGATGTTCGGACACTGAAGTATTTAGAGCAATCTTCAAATGGACATAATACTTTTTCCCGTCTTTGATGTGAAATCTGAGATGGGCACAGAGTTGTAAAGTTTTGTGCAGCATAACCACATCCAGGAACTTGACAGCTGAGGTCACCAGTGAACTTATAAAACTCCTCCTCAGTGGTCTCCCTTCTTGTTCTGTGATTCCTAGGCATATGTGAATGAAAGGCAGAAAATGTTCTGAAAGTGGCAGGACAGTTCTCAGTTCCACAAGAAAGCCTATAGTTAGCTACATGTTTGTGGCTTTTAACATGCAAACTGAACAATATAAATTTGTGTGCACGGAAGCCACAAAATTTACAAATACACATAGTTGCAAAAAGTTCAATGACCAATTACCTTTCCTAAATGACATATGCAATGCAAAAAAAAAAGAAAAGAAAGAAAAATAAGAGTATTGTCAATAGGGACCAATTCCCAGTTTTTACATGATCAAAATTATTAACAAAAGGCTTCAATAAACAGAAAATGTGTGCTGACAAAAGACAAGAGAGCAGTGCACAAAAAGATATTTGAGCTCGACGCTTTAATGGGTTTAGCCTAAGTCAGCACTCCGCACTGTATAGGTAGTACAAGCACACCTGAAAACACTGACCAGCTAACAGCTTTAAGCATTTGGGCACAACCTCGGTAGTTCACCGATTCACCTGTTGCAAACGTCCAACTTTCTATCAAGTCTCATAAATCCATCGGCAACTATTACCTAACTAGTCTTTTGAGTCTCCACATTCATAGATATTGATATTTTGTCTTAGCATTTGAATGAAAATAACCTGGCTGGGTAGCTTAAAAGTCAAAACAAACAGTAATAAGAACGCATTTCTGACTTCTCTCGAATAAGTGAAAAAACACTTACCTTCAGACTGATTAGCTGGTGTCAATCCAACTTTAATGTTTCCCATGTCAGTCCGTTTTAGGGAAAAAGTGTTAAGTTTAGTTGTTTCATTTACTTTTGAGATACTCCCTCATGGACGAGCAATTTGGAGTCTAGCAGAGTTGTCACGAATAGCATACGATCTTCAGATATAATCCAATCAACCGTGCATTTAACCTGACTGAACTCCATCCAGTTACCTCTGACTACTTCTAAGTTGCACATGTTAACGGTCCGTAAATTATCTCTGTTGTTCTTCCACCATCTCATCATCACTCTGAAAAGCTAAGAAAAGCAGATCAATATTTTCTTCTTGTTGTTATTTAATGGTGGTTGGCAACCAGCGAAAGGAGCATTAGCCGCCTCGATCAATATCTTCTGTCCGCCATTGTTGTTTTGGAAATGTGCGCCATACGTCACGTTGTACGTCAGGTAAAGGTGTGGTCTCGACTATTGCTCTCCCATTGGAATGTGTAACCAGTGCTACACACACCTGTCGCATAACACGCTTTAAAAACGTAACATTCGCTTTAAAAACACAACCCAGCGCGCTAAACATGAACAAACAAAAACACCCGTGTTACATTATCATGTATATCCAGGACATCTCTTCTGAACCAAGATGAAGTGGTGCTACAAGGAGACTGCATTTTATAGCAGTCTGGCCTGCCACAAAATGCACCGCTAAAATACAGTTTCTGCTTGTCCCAGAATTTATTAAATTTGAGAGTGAAGTTGTAGGACTGATGCTGGTTAGTGGTGTAGGTTTCATGGATGTGACACCTGAACTTGTGTAAAATGACCACCAGAGCATATTCCGAGACTTCTGGTTAGTTCACTGTAGTTAGGCAGAGGTGTCTTAAAAGTACCACCTTATACAGAAAAAAAGAAGTTCCAGTATAAAAAACAATAAGAAGAGAAAAAAGCTACACCCTGCTAAATGAAGTAACTTTTAAACATTACTCTAAATGTAACATATAGAAAGGAAATCAGTCTAAGTATACGTTACCTAGTAAGTATATTACTAATGCTTCTTGGGGACTACATTGGCCCCCGTTTTAGTATATAGAAGTATACTTGAAATGAACTTTTAGATGTACTTTTTGTTCACTATAACTGTACTAGCATAATGTCCTTTCCAGTCTATAAGAGTATACTTAAAATATACTCTACTCTAACACAATACTAAACTTACAAGTATACTATTGATTTACTTTTTAGTTTATATTTGGCTTACTTCTGGTTGAAACATAGTAATTAAAATCCAGTTGAAACATATTTTTCACATGTAACAAATCACTCCATTCCCCAGACAGTCAGATAGTAGTTCCAACTATCAGAAGGCTTCCTTTGCAGAGAACTACACTCATAGTTCACGTACCAGAATTATATTGCAAACAGGTGAGAAAATGATTTGAGAGTTGAGGTTTATTAACTATTAACCCTTTTCACTTACAGTTTAAACATTTTTTTTATCCCACTTACTCTGTTCAGAAGGTAAAAGACATTACACAAGAATTTGTGACAAATTCTTGTTTAAAACATCAATTATTTGTTTCATAGTTGTTTTAATTTTACAGTTAAAGCATTGCAATGCTTGCTGGGTATTTCGTTGTACTTCTTAGTATACTTCAGTTATACTTCAAATACTTCAAATAGTGTAGCTGCAACTTACTCAAGTTAAAAATGATGCTGAATATTGTAGTTTACATGTGATACTACTCTCACAATGAATTGCATTTTATGGTAATACACTCTGAATGAGGATTTATGTAATTACTCTTAGATCTACAGTAGAAAACAACAGAAATCCCAATTGTGTAATAGTATAATCTCAGTAACATCACCAATTGTTACATTTGCTGTATTTAACAGCTGTTTCCATGAGTACGGTGAGTTACCGTAAAAATAATGTAATCTCATGGAATTTTCCCACAATTACTTGCAAATTACAGTACTAAACTGCAAACATCCTTTAGAGTTTTTTACTGTTGGTTTTGCAGTACTAAGCTATGGAAATTACTGCAAAGGCTAACAGTGTACAAACTTGTGATCAGGAATTCTTTCAGTTTTTTGCAGAGAGTTATTTACCATAAAGTAATTCAGAGTGATTCATACCAGAGAAACCAGAGAGGATAATATATTTTTAAATGTATAACTTTCTACAGGACTGAATATAATATCTATATTCAGTCCTGTACATATAATATAATGGACTCTATTATTAAATGAAAAGAGGCTATACCAGGTTATAGACTGCTCTGAAGATTTAAACAGTTTTAGATCCATTACACTCAGTCTCATGTTAAAGCACAGATTTCCACTGGTCTAATGTCAATTCCTTGTGTTTCTTGCCCCAAACAATCCCTTCTGGTTTCTCAGCAGCTATTTGACCATAAAGGTCTGATTCGCACAGTCTCCTCTGGACTGGAGCCAGAATTGAAAACTTGGAGGGGAAAGGGAATCAGAGGGCACGGGAATTTTTGAAAACATGACAAGGGACTGAGGAAAAATGATGTGCCATATGTAACAAGAAATGGAGCCAAGAAGCAGACCACCCAGACACACATCAGTCACAGTGAAAAGGTTTATTTAAAGTAAGAAAACAACACACAATTTTAAGCATGGGAACGAGCAGACAGAAATTCTCAGGCAATCTAGGGAGAGACGACAGTGAGAGCATACTGCTTATAAACTGAAACCCCACCCTCCCATCTGCCAGAGTTAAAGGGAGAAAAGAGGGGGGTCAAATTAGGCAGGGTGACAAAAAATTTGACATTTATAGATGTATACATGCACACAATTGTACAGGCAGCTATTGTCCATCTTTCCATTTGTCAATAAATGTCAGAAATGGTTGTCAGGTAGTGTAGAAGCTGGACATAGATCCTTTGAGGGAGCATCTCGTCTTTTCCAGTTTAAAATACTGCATAACGTCTGTGATCCATTGTGACCATGAAGGAGGCGAGGAGCCTCCAATGTAACAGCACAAGGCCACGTCCACACTAATAAGTTTTCGTTTGAAAACACTTCTTTTTCTCTCCGTTTTGGCCTTCCGTCCACACTGAGATGGTGTTTTCAGTCAAGGAAAACAAGCAGATTCCAAGCGGATACATCTGAAAACGCTGTTTTTGCATCGCAGTGTGGACAGCAAAGCCGGAGCCTTTTCGAAAACGATGACGTATGTTGGTCATGTGATGCACTCATGTGACCAATTAAACTAAGATAGCAGAG
This sequence comes from Pelmatolapia mariae, assembly GCF_036321145.2. Lineage (NCBI taxonomy): Eukaryota > Metazoa > Chordata > Actinopteri > Cichliformes > Cichlidae > Pelmatolapia > Pelmatolapia mariae. Next base: position 19,566 of record NW_027051990.1, read on the forward strand.
GGCAGTTTTGTTTGCTCTCGATTTTGACAGCCCTATTAAAGATTACCCATATGGAAAAGAAATAGTAAAAACTTATATGATTTACTCATGAAAGTGGCCACTTTCTCATTACTTTCATATATTGTTTTAGTCAGTATCCAAAACATACAAGTTTCATTTTATAATTTTTCAAGGGATCTTATATCTGTTTTCACTCTTGTATGCTTTTCATACAAGTTTCACACAAGACAGATACAAACTTTGTAAGATTTATATATATCTTTTCCATATGGGTAATATCAATCTGTACATGCTCCAGATAGCTTTACTTCAAATTCTTTAATTCTCACTCACTTTTGCAACTTTGTACTTTTGTGTTAATCGCAGCAACAACTCCACCTCATTGTTAGTCCATTTAAAAAACTCGGTGCTCTCCCTCAACATTTTGCCGCAGCGTTCCAAAGAGCCGGAAAGTAAATAAGCAGCACACAGAAATGAGGCAGGTTGAATCGTCTTGCATTTCACGCGTGCGCAGTACTGGAACGTACGCGTTTTCGGCCATTTGAATGTGGACGCACAACTCTGTGAAAACGACCGAAAATGATAGTGTGGACGCGGAGCGTCTTCAGACGTGTACACCATTTTCAGATTTATCCGGGCTAGTGTGGATGTAGCCCAAGTCTACTAGCTAACAGAGTACAAAAGGCCATCATTTTCAACTTATGTTTGTTCAGATGCCTCCCCTGTGGGACAGCACAGTCTTAGAAGGGATGTGTTAAAATTGAAAAACATTTACATTTTGGCAAAATTTAGCATCAAAGTTAGACAAATTTGTACCTTGGGTTTAAATACAGCTTATTAGTATCAAAGCTTATCATTATATGTAAAGACTGAAAATCAGAAATTTCAGCCAATGTAATCAATTCATATTTGTTTGAGCTTTCCACTGCTAGTCAGCGAAGAAGTTGACTCTCAGAATCCTCACAAACACGAAGACAGACTCATTAAGTGACTGTGGCAAGATATGAATGACTTCACCAAAAAAGGCTCTTCTCTAAAGTCTCTTCTTAGTGCCAAAACAGAACCAGTTCTATAAGTCTGGCCGTACACATCAATACTGTTGGACACAAAAATAGTACTAGTCAGATAAAGTTCTTGTTTAAGGGTTAACCTCAAGTTGCCCAACAAGATATCTGCTTTTTCAATGACCCACACTAACTAGATAGGCATTGAACACATCCATTTTCTTAGCTAGATTATCACTGTGCTTATAGTGATACATGTGTTGAACCTGATGTTTAAAAGCCAATGTTTTTGACACATTTTTGAAGTTACAAGCTGAAGGTGCTAGTCTTTTAAATGGATTGTGCTTGGCTTCAAATTGCATGCACCAAAGAGGTGCATGACACCTCTTTTAGTCAGAGGTCCAAACAAAACCATCATCCTTGGATAATGTATCATAAAATGATGTTTCGGAATAAGATTTGTGGCATATAGCTGTTTCAAAAGAGTATCATGCTCTATTATCAGTTCTTATAACAACTGGTGCAAAGATGATACTGCATATCTGCCTCTGCAAAATCAATAAATGTCAATGTTGACTTTTTCGGTCTACACAATCTCCCAACAAAAAAGGCAAGACCAGTAAAAGGCACCACATTTGAGATGCCATGTTTTTAACGTCTCCATATCTATATTGAAAACTGGAAATTCTCTCATTTAGCTGTTCCAAAGTCATCAGCTTCTCCTCATAAATGAAATTGCAATGCATTAATTTAACCTGTAAAGGGGCTACACCATCAAGTATATCATGCATGATATCAACACTTATGTTTTCTGTTACATGAAAATATTGAAGGTTATTCAGTCAGGAGTCCTCTTTTACGCCAGTTTTGCTGGGTTTGTTTAGGCTACCAAATGATCCTGGGAAGCAATCCATATGTGAGGATACAAAGTTTTCTAGTTGTAAATATATTAAAAAAAAATGATTTGGGTATGGAAAACCTGTTTACCAGCTGCTCGAAAGAGGCAAATTTGTTGCTTATATAAAGGTCTTGTATTGACAGAATACCATTTTTACACCAAACCTGCACTACATGGATAATTCAAAGAGCAAAAGAAATGAATCTAGGTCTGTGTATATTCATGAATTCATGCTGAAGTTGAATAAACTGTGTTTAAATGTATACATTCATGTCCACCTGTTGGCAGCTATGCAGGGTATTTTAATTATTTAAAAAAAACTTCATGGTAAGTTAGCTGTTTGAGTGAGTCCTCATATTCATGTCTTGTTTCCCACTTTGTTTGGAGAAAGGGAGCCTGCTCAGCGGTGGGTACAAGTGTTGTTTATTTGACATATTAAGTGGAATTATTATATTTAAAATTAGAATTCAGTAGAACTTCAAACTAGGCACTGGGTAACAGATTAACTGAGTGTACTCTCCAAAGAGTGTGTGTGTGTGTGTGTGTGTGTTGGGGGGGGAGGGGGGGGGGGGTGGAGCATATAATACACCCCAGGCAATTTCCTTGTTTTCATTCACTCTAAAAATTAAGGCAGTGAATTGAATCTTTATAGTCTCATTTTACCAACTAGCTGAGCTGAAGGTGGCCCTGAAGCAAGTAAGTAGATGAAAACCTTATATTCTGTTTTTATAATGTTACCACAAAGAGGTTTTTATATAGTGGTAACTCCAATATATAATTGTCTATATTCAATTACCAGTCGAGTAGGTTTACCTAGCTAGTAGATATAATCCTGCCTCCAATAACTTTAGAACATAACTGAGACACTTCAAGTTTATACTTTTTAGCACCTAATGGATAAAATGTTCATGTTACATTGTTAAGTATTACAGTCACATTACAGAAAAAAATTACTTGGATAATATATGATATTTTTGTATAAGTACTACTAAAGTATTTTTGGACAGTGAATTTAAATAGGTATAAAACTGAGGTCTGACGTCGCGTGAGCCAGTGTATTTTAATTTGAGTAAACAAGTTTTGAAGGACCATTATATTTTTATCACTTATTTTTGTTTTTATCAGTTAAGCATATAAACTTTGCATCTTTTCCAATGCTTCTGTCTAGAATTTAATGGCTACAAAAGAACATTTTTAACCTTCAGACTTTTCACAGCATGCTATTCCATTAACAGGTTATTTTCTGAAGAAAAGAACAGATATTTCTTTTACAGCAACTCCACCACACACAAAGTTAGATAAAGATGGAGAGTTTTGATGTGGTGATGTGGATGGACATTACTGTCTGCCCTCTTCTGACTATATTGCTCATCCTTTGGCTTTGTTTTGTGGTATGTAAGAAATTATTGGGATTGCTTTCTTTCTGTGCCTCACTCTATGTTTCATTGCGTTAATGTGACTATAATTAATTTTTCCTACAGGTACGAAGGGAGCAGGTTCTGGTCACCTACTACACAAATCTCTTATTCTCCAATCTAACCCAGTTCAGTGGAATGATCTTTTGGAAGTCAAAAAAAGGCCATGAATATTACCCAGCTGAATTTATTTTTACTGCTATTTACCTCTTTGGTGTGATGGCTAATCTTGAGTTCAAGATGTGCATTGCTGCTGAAAGGTATCTGTCTGTCTCTTTGTGTATTTACATGTCTCTGAGCATTATATTATACTCTAAAGAGTCCTTAAACAGAGAAATGTTCCCTGTGATATGAATGCATGTCTGTCTGTTTTGTGTTTCAGGTGTTTCCTCATCACCTGCCCACAGCTGAACTGCATCAGACAAGCTAAAGGTTCTTTGCTGGTCTCTGTTCTGGTCTGGATCCTTTGTGTTATCACTGCACCTCTTTGCATAGTTTTGAACCAGCATTTTCTCATCACTATTTTGGTCTTCAACCTCTCACCTTTGTTCATCCTCAGTTTTGCTTGGACCCTCAGAGCTCTTTCTTCTGCCACATCAGTGCCCACAGACGAAAAACGAAGAGTTTTAGGAACTTTAGTTGTGTTGCTGCTTAACCACTTTCTCATGATCTTTCCCATGGCCGTTTGTTATACTTTAATATTTAAATATCACATGGGCTTTCCTGATAGTGCTTTCAGCTTATTTCTGCTCAGTCCTTTTATGGACTTGGTTCTGTTTGTTTTCATGCGTAAAGGGCCCATTGATAGATTGCTGGCACGTCTGTGTTGCTGCGGTATGGACAACACTGTAGGAGATCTCAGTGTCACACCAACAGTGACAACACCAGTGTGATAATCTGACACATGAGGCTTGATGTAAACAAAAATAAAAGGAGAAAGAAACGTGCAGGAAACAGTGGGAGAGATTAGAAATGATGAAGAAACAAACAAAAACCATCCTTTAATAAACCATGAAATGAAATTCAGGTCTAGGTTTTCAGTGGTTATTCTCTCAGTGGAAGCTCTGCTTTTGTTAATAGTGTTTCATACTACGTATCCACATTGTTTTTATCTGCAATATTTTATTTTTTATATACAACATGCATTATGTGATGTCCCTTTGTAAATTTGGCTCTTTTTTCTATTAAACAATTTCTCTCCTCAAAGGTCACATATTTATTTTCTTGACAGCTTTCGTTTACCTTCATGATATTTGCAGGATTTGATTGTGGATGCAAATATGATTATATCACAAAAACTTTGTAATTTTATGTTTTATATTCATTATTAACTTCACATGGAGGGTAAGAAAAGTCAGTTTTTTCATTTAGCCTATTGTTTGCTGGGTTCTTTTTAAATCATTTCCAGTCCTGTCCTCTTAACCTTAGATGCCAGTGCTTTATCAAGCTCTGTTTTAGCCTTGCAGCTATACAAATAAAGTGTATTAGGCCAGTGTTAAGCTGATGGGCGTTTAACTTATCAGTTGTTAGGGCTGAGTTTTCTGATGGCTGGGATGATGTCTCTGGAAATGTGACACAAAGCTGAGCAGCAGAAGAAACCACATGGTGCCTTCCTGAAAACACGACATCAGAAGACTACCAACAAAAAGGAGTCTATACTACTATGTGCATTTTATAAATTTAAGGTTTTCCTACTTAATATTCAGTTTTTGTTGTTTCTGTTGAAACCTTCAGTCTGTTTCAAAGAGAGTATGTGCTCTCACAGTTTGCCTCAGGTATAAGGGGTTATATGATTGTTGTTGTTTTCTCTGTAAAAAGAATGTTGCATTACATAGGTTAAGTTGTAGGGTCTTTACCTCAATTCACAGAAAAACTGCCTTGAACCAGTCTTCTCTGATTTGGTGCTATATAAATTAAATAAAATTTGCAAGCAGGATAAACCTACCCAATAGTATGACTGCGATTCTGATTATTATTAATTTAATACTCAAATGTACTCTCAAAAGGTTTAACACAATTGGGACTGCAGCTGAAAAGAGCTAAATTTTCTCTTGCACATCATATTTATGTTAAAGTGTACAAAATGTGATAATATGCTAGATCTTCTGTAGAACTATGATACTG
>NW_027051991.1:0-27498 GCF_036321145.2 Pelmatolapia mariae
GCCAAGGCGGTGTGGCTAAAGGTCATCAAACGCAAGTGGAAGGAACCCCGTTGGACCGGTCCATACGAGGTGACAGCTCGGACGGCTACAGCGGTCCAGCTGAAAGGAAAAGGCGACACCTGGTTCCATTGGACGCAGTGTGCGGCAGCAGACGAGAGCCTAGTGGACGAGGATCCGACTCCGGCGGACACGGGGGGCAACGAGTCTAAGAGGCAGAATAAATCCTCTCCCCTGTGCAACGGGCCGACTGGTAGTCCACCCAGAAGGCCGAAGAAAGAAGAACCGCTGAGGAGGAGATCGCCGCGCCTGCAGAAAGGAGGGACCACAGACTGAGTGGCCAGAAGAGAGTAGCTGAAAAAGAAAAAGCAAGCAACAAAGAGACACAGGAAAATAACGCTTGGCATTCTTTTATTTCTTAGTCATTAAATACACGCTGAAAAATGCCACGCCATGAATTAGAACCTCGTGAAGAGAGGGCACAAATTAAAATGTTACTTGTTATAGTGAGTTTGATGTCTGTGATGATATTAATGATGGCCGTATGTTTGCTCGTTTATACTTTGCAGAAAAACCCAAGTGAACTGTCCGGAACCGGAGGTCAGCCCACTCCAGCACCACAAGAGGGATCGTTCTCCGAAACGGGGCCGAGGGTGAGAACAAAGCGTGAGATCTCGGTCACAAAGGATGGGTGTCTCAGCAGATATAAGGGGCTAGAGTTGGACTACGTTAAAGGGTCCACAAGTGCATATACATTTGACGTATGTGAAGTGATAGATTGCGAAGGGGCAAACAGCAGCTGGAGAGGATATGATGTGTGGATTTGTAGTCACTCTTACATATGCACGCGGAAAGGGAGCCCTCACTCTAGCCGGGGAAGTCACGCTGTGTTGGGGCCTTATACTGCAGGTCAGTGGTGTATTCCTGGTTGGGGGAATGTGGTAGGATGGACCGGAGTAGGGTGGCAGCCGCAAGTGCCTGAGGGGTTAAAAGGGATAGCAATTCAGAGGGATTTTTCCACTTCTCAGAACCCTATCACCCTTTCCTTGGGTCCCTGGAATGCTCTCCCTAGGTCAGAAAGTCCGGGAGGTGTGTTCTACCTAGTAATCGGGGTAGATATGGTAGGAACAGATCCAACAGGAGTAATTAGGATAAACCTTGTCGACCCAAAGCCCAAGCCAATAGGAAATGAGCCGTCCACCGCAGCACCAGAGGAACGGGAACCAAAAGTCAGGCGAGTCCTCACGGTAGATTATACGAGGTTAAAACCAAAGGATTTAATAGAACGCGCTACCGGGTTCAGTGACAGCAACCTGTGGCTGGACTGGATGGCACAAAATGCCAGGGAACAGCAAGTGTCAGATTGTGTGGCTTGTGCATCTGCTAGACCACGTTTGTTCACAGAACCTGCACCACTACATCCAGAGGATCAGTGGGGCTATGACTGTATGCTGCAACTGACTAGAGAAGCAGTGAGCACTGGAAACTGCACGGTTTTGTCCAGTTTATTTCCCCCGACCGATAAACAGACCAAGGCAGGACCATTTCTGCCGAAAAAAGATAATTATACGCGTTTCAAGTTCTCCACAGATCACGTGAAATATAAGGTGGGAGAAATTGATCCAAGTTGGTGTTCAGTTACCAAAACGGGGAGGACCACAAACAGTGTAGGTGATGCAAACACGTTAATTGGGACTTGGGCTAGAAGTGGGCTTTATTATTACTGCGGACACAAAACTCTTTTGGCTCGTGTTCCTCTGGGAAGCGTGGGGACGTGCGCAATGGTAAGGCTAGGGGCGCCACTTATGCTAATTGGAAACCGGGTGAAAGCATTCCCACAGCACGACACACGTACACTGACAGCTAAGCGCAAGAGACACGTTTTGGTGAAGAGAGGGTCTGAGGGAACACATGCTTATGATCCTAGGATGGACTCGCCGACCTGGATAGACTCAATAGGAGTGCCCAGGGGAGTTCCAAATGAGTATAAGCTTGTGGATCAAATAGCAGCCGGGTTTGAAAATCTACCAATAATCGCTGCTCTCTTTCCAGTGACCCCAAATAAGAATGTGGATAGAATTAATTATGTTCACTATAATCTGCTGAGACTCTCTAACCTTACCCGAGATGGGATGGAAGGGCTAGTGGAGCAAGTGGGTCCAACCTCGCTGATGGGGGTGCAGAATAGAATGGCTCTAGACATGCTGCTGGCAGAACGAGGCGGTGTATGTGCTATGTTCGGTGATCAGTGTTGTACTTTTATTCCGAATAACACGGCTCCAGATGGGTCAGTCACCCGAGCTTTAGAGGGACTGAAAACGCTCTCTAAAACCATGCACGAACACTCGGGAATTGATAATCCGCTGGAGGGCTGGATGACCTCGGTCTTCGGACAGTGGAAAGGGTTTGTACTTCCAATTGTGCTTTCATTAGCTGTGTTAGTGGGTATTTTGGTGACCTGTGGCTGTTGTCTCATTCCTTGTGCCCGAGCTCTGTTAGAAAAGGTGATCACGAAGGCGGTGGATTCGGGAGCGGAAGCCCACGTGCCCATGATGCCCTTGAGGGACATGGGAGTCGCTGTGTGGGACGAGGAGTGATGCACCTGAAAGTATGGTGACCTCTGGTCAGCCAGAGGTCAAAAGGGGGAATGAGGGGTCCGACAAAATGCTTTTGCCATTATGTAATCTGTAGCTTCCACATAGTATGCTGATCAGTGTAATTTTCAATGATCAAACTGTAATAGAGACGAGCAAACATATTGGCAGATCTGAGAAGGAGAAACCTGTGTTATGAAAATGATTTTAATCTTTTATACATGATTGCATTTGAGCATATTAAAGAGCTGTGGCTCCTGGTCAAGTGAAGGTCAGAAACTCTTGGCGGGCGTTAATGATCAGCCAATACATGGTGAGGAGGACAGGAGCTCTGAAAGGAATTGCAATACACCTGCTTACATGACATATGCCTGGAGTTATATCCTTATATCCTTATAAGAGTTAAGTTTGTGTCATTTATCACTTATATCCTTTTAAGTAAGTTTTAAGGTTCATTTATGTTCACTCATAGTTTAGCTGCATGAGCTCAGGCCTTATGTCTGGCTATGACAGAGGTGTGAGGTGAGCTGAGGTCATGACACCTACATAGCCTACACACCAGGCACACACACACTCACGCACACACGTACACACCATAGTAGATTGACTTGAGTAGGTAAAAAGTCAAGATGTATTTTTGCTGCAAGTGCAAGTTCGGCCGGCATATTGTCAGAAGTTTACAGGAAGTGCACCTGATGTTCTAAGAGATAAGAATGTGTACATGGGGCGACACCGGGATGGAGATGAGACGTAATGTTCTTAAAACTATGGTAAAAGGTAACGGAACATTTTGTGGTTTGGATTGACGTAAGCTGTACTATTGTCTGTTTTTGCAAAAGAGGGGGCTTTGTTGTCTTACCCCATATAAAACCTTTGTCTAATTATTGTAAGTTCAGTTCAATCGCTGACCTTGCCCAGCGTTGAGCTCCACGCGTGTAATCAATAAATCTTCGCTTTGATCATACCTTCTGGACCAGTGTCATCATTTGATGTTGAGAACCTCCGTACTCTTTTCTCCAATTTTTGAACCTTAACAGTAGGCTGCCATTAGGAGCTAACTAATTAAGGGTGAATAATTATTAGCAGGTAATGCTAATACAGTTTTCTCTTTCCTTATAACAATATGAGCAGCTAATACTAATTTGATGTAAATTAGCATTATATTAGGCAGGAGTTAATGCTAAGTAGGCTGCCATTAGCAGCTAAAGGTAATTTGAGGTGAATAAGCACTAATAGCTAATGCTAATACCCTTTTATCATATCTCTTTTATCAGGACAGGTACAAGGCACAATCTCGCCCTCCGTTTGGCAAATCCGATCATACCGCCATCTTCCTCATGCCAAAATACAAACAAAGGCTGAAACAGGAAGTTCCGGTTCAGAGGAAGGTCGCACGGAAGGACCAATCGGTGGCCGCATTACAGGACGCACTCGTCGACGCAGACTGGGACATGTTCAGAAACAGCTCCGATGATGACGTCAACGTGTTTACGGAAGCGGTTGTGGGATTCATCGGGAAACTAGCGGATGATACCGTGGAGACAAAGACTATCACTACGTTTCCCAACCAGAAGCCGCAACGCTCTGAGATCCTGCACCGCTGCCCACAACACGGGGCTCACGACGGGGGACATGGACCCGTACAAAGCCGCGTCATCTGACTTGTGGAAGACGGTGAAAGAGGCGAAGCAGCGCTACGGGAGGAAACTAGAGTCACAACTCCAACAGAGTGACTCTAGGAGCCTGTGGCGGGGACTAAGGACAAAAACGGATTATAAAGCACCAACAACCGGTATGACGAACGCGGACGGGACTCTGGCAGACGAGCTGAACACTTTCCACTGCTCGCTTCGAGGCTGCAGCTAAGGACTCCAACGTTGCTAGTGCTAGCGGCGCTAACGGCTGCAGTTCGCTTACCGTCCAAATCTTTCCACAGACGATGCCATCTCTCATTTCCTCCACACATCACTCACTCACTTGGACACTAGAAGGGGGAATTATGTTAAAATGCTCTTCACTGACTACAGCTCTGCATTTAATACCATAATTCCCTCCACACTCACCACCAAACTGGAGCACCTGGGACTCAGCTTATCTATGTGTCAGTGGATCTCCAACTTCCTAACTGGCAGACCACATGCAGTAAGGATCGGCGGACATGTCTCAGCCTCCACCACTCTCAGCACTGTAGCCCCCCAGGGGTGTGTTCTGAGCCCCCTGCTGTACTCTTTGTACACATATGACTGTGTGGCCACTACCAGCTCCACCACCATCATCAAGTTGGCTGACGACACCGTCGTGGTGGGCCTGATCTCTGACTACGAGGCGGCCTACCTGAAGGAAGTTAGGAATCTGGAGACCTGGTGCCAGAGGAACAACCTCCTTCTAAACGTCAGTAAGACAAAGGAGTTGATAGTGGACTTCAGTGCTAAGCAGGAGAGGAACTACCAGACCCCTGTCATCAACGAGTGCCCAGTGGAGAGAGTGGACAGCTTCAAATACCTCGGAGTTCACATCACGCAGGACCTGTCATGGTCCTGTCACATCAACACCGTGGTGAAAAAGGCCCGACAGCGTCTCTACCACCTCAGACGCTTGAGAGACTTCCGACTGCCCTCCAAGGTGCTCAGGAACTTTTACTCGTGCACCATAGGGAGCATCCTGACGGGAAACATCTCAACCTGGTTCGGGAACAGCACCATGCAGGACAGACGAGCTCTACAGAGGGTTGTGCGATCAGCTGAGCGCACCATCCGCTCTGAGCTCCCTGACCTGCACTCAATCTACAGCAGGCGGTGCTGGACCAAGGCCAGGAAGATCGTGAAGGACCTCAGCCATCCCAACAACGGCCTGTTCTCTCTGCTGAGGTCAGGAAAGCAACTCCGCTCTCTAAGACCAACACAGAGAGACTGAGGAGGAGCTTCTTCCTGCAGGCGATACGGTCTCTCAATCACACCACCACATAGTACTGACCCACACATATGGTTTTACACACACTGGACATTCTGGACTTTGTTTACACTTCATCACTTAAATCACTTTAAGCATGTTTGCACTACATATTATTGCTGCTGTTATTGTATACATATATTTATATTTCTTCATACATTCTTATATATTTCTACACTGTGTATTGTGTATTTTGTTGTACAGTTATTTTTATTTCAACTTTAACTTATATATTTTATCGTATTCTTTCCCAGTTAAATTTACCCTCATTCTAATTTGGGTTGTACAGTTATTTCATTTTTAACTTTAATTTTTATATTTCATGTTATTCCTTCCTAGTTAAATTTACCCTTTTTAATTTTCATATTTTTTCCTATCTTATTCATAGCCTTTTTTTCTTTAGGTCACGAGCAGTTGTGTAAGCATTTCACTGCATATCATACTGTGTATGACTGTGTATGTGACAAATAAAATTTGAATTTGTTATAATGATGTGACGTTAATGCTAAATAGACTGCCATGAGTGACTCTTTTCCCTTGCATTATAACGATGTGAAGGGTTTAAGCTAAGTAGGCTCCCGTTAGTAGCTAAAGCTAATTCCCTTTTCTCTTGTAGTATACTGATGTGAGACGTCAACATTGTTCTCAAACAACAGGATGAGAATGAAATATTGATTGTAACAGGGCCCATAAACAGCATTAGTTTAGCAGCATTAGCTTATCAGTTTCCATCATGGTCACACAAATCCTTAGCAGAGCAAAGTGGCCTACTTAGCAATAGCTGCTCAAGTTGTAAAAAGCAAGGGAAAACAGTATTAGCATTAGCTGCTAAATGTGCACTTGAGAACAAATTTATTGTGAATTCAGCTGTGAATGTAGAGTTTCCAATATTTAAGCTTCCATTTCCAAATGTTAGCTGCTCCTGTCTGCTTCTTTGTCACACACACAGACTGAAATGATTCACAGCCTTGTTTCATCCTTCTGTCACTGTGACATACAGCATGGGAAACATACACATGGTTGACACTTTATTAGGTACACAGTGGCATCTATCTCAGGTACACCTGTGACCTAGATGTTCCGGCAAACAGTCCTTGGAGACCCCCTACATAAATATCCATGTACTATCCAGCTAGACTAGTGTGTCTGTCCCTGAAAACATTCCTGCATGTGTGATTGTTCATGTCTCATCTGCAGGAAACGAACAGGAAGTAAGTGAAGGACACAGGAAATGTTTCCAGCTCTTCCTCCTCTATCAGACATTCTCTCCATACCTGAGAGTGTCCAGTCTCCAGCCTGGATCCTTCAGTCCAGCCGACAGCAGCTTCATTCCTGAGTCTCCTGGATCATTGTAGCTCAGGTCCAGCTCTCTCAGATGGGAGGGGCTGGAGCTCAGAGCTGAGGCCAGAGAAGTACAGCGTTCCTCTGTGATCAGACAGCCGGACAGACTGCACACACACAAAACAACAATCCATCTGTCAACAATCGTTTTCTCTGTGTCACAATAACATCTATCCATTTACATCCATTCAATGTAACTTTATTTATAAGTGACAATACCCAACAAACAACAGTCATCTCAAGCTGTTTAACAGAGTAAGGTAACAGCCTCCAATATTAGAGAGAAAGCCCCAACCATCAGGCAATCCACTGTGAGCAGCACTTGGTGATGGTGGGAAGAAGAACTCCCTTTGACACAAAGATCCTCCCAGTGAAAACAGGCTCCAGGAGGAGCATCTACCATGACTGGTTGCAGGGTGAGGGGAAAGAGAAGAGATGAGCTCAGAGAGACAAGAACAAAACACAAACTAAGGAGAGAGAAGACAAAAGTTAAGGACATGCAGTAGTGACATATAAAAGCATCAGGAGTGAAAAGAGGGGAGAAGAAAGCAGAGCATCATGGGAAGTCCACCAACAGCCTGGGCCTATAACAGCATAACTAAGGGATGGTTCAGGGTCACCTGATCCACCTCAAACTATAAGCTTTATCAAAAAGGAAAGTTTGAAGCTGATCTTCAAAGTAGAGACGGTGTCTGTCTCCTGAACTCAAACTGGGAGCTGCTTCCACACCCAGTCCAACATAGCCAGGCTTTCTTTGCTGCTTTGACAAAACCTCAAATCCCAGTCAGAGATGATGAGCATCATCACAGTGATGATCATTTCTCTGTTAACCCGGGCTTTCTGCTTCAGGATCTGTGCACGCTCACAGAACAAGGAGACCTTTAAACATCATTTCACTAAATGGATGGACTGAGCTCGGCCTACAGATGAACTGGTGCCAGAGATCATAAAGAACATCAAACAGTCAAATTCAACACTTTAGATGGAAACATGAGATTAATGCTGCAGACAGTCATGAACCTGCTGAATTCATGAACATCAAGAATGCAGCGAGTGGTAAAATAAAGATTTGACCTCAGTGTTTCTGTCTATTCCTAACATATTCCTAACATGATAGCTGCACTTTAGAGCTCTAAAACTGGAACTGACACATATTTAAACTCTACATGTTACTCAGTACATTCAGTTCTGACACTCGCCCACAGTCCAACAAAGGAAACATGGAGATCACATCAGTTTGTCATCAAAGTCTAATTATTAGGGCAACTTAACCTGTTATTATCTCGTTAACTCATTAATTGATTAATGACAGCAATAATTTTAATGACAGTTTTAAAAATCATGATTATTGTGAAAGTGCTCACTGGCTCTGAATATTGTTACCTGGGAGTTACAGTACATGATATTAATGAAGAGTGGGAGCTGTGTTCTATAGCAAACAATTTGTTATGAGCTAATCAGCTGATCTTAGTTTAACCTTTCACAATAACTGCAAAGTCTTCATTTTGTCCAACTACCATCAGTTCATCTGTACTGATGATAACTTAAAGTCACACTAATGTCATTCAGTTTGTATAGTGTAAGTAGTAGAAGTATACTACAGTACTCTGATCACTGATAGGATAGATTTATGTAGATATATACCTTTGTATTTAACATTACTGCATTATAGTACTGTGATCTTTGTCCTTATATGGTTATGTTAGCTATACTGGCTTATGCATATAACTGGATATGTATCTTATGTATTCATCTTATTTGTCATGTATTTGCATTGTGTACTTCCTTTTTGTAAGAAAGCACACACGTGATCACAGCCAGAAGAATCGATCAGTAAAAGGATAAAGTGCCTCAAACCAAACCTTAAGCTCCTTTTTCCACACGCTGGGATCATTTGGCCTTCAGTGGTGTTCTGGCTGACACACCGGAGTGACCGGAGTGCTAAAGAGTGAATCAGACACACCAGTGTCATCCCTGATATCTCCACTACATTTAATCGTCCTTCAGCCTGTGTCTGCAGTTATCCGGTCTGTTAGTTAGCTGGTGTGCTAGTTAGCCGATGTGCTATTTAGCCGGTGTGCTAGTTAGCCGGTTCGCTAGTCAGCTGGTCTGCTACTTAGCTGGTTTGCTAGATAGCCGGTGTGCTAATTAGCTGGTGTGCTAGTTAGCTAGCTGGGAGCTAACTCACTAGAACATTTGATGCTAAACTGTCTAAACTGTGTGAGCAGTTTTCGTGGCTGCTCTGTGTTACTCTCGCTCCTTTATTTAACTCAGTCCTCTCAGTTTTTTCCACCTTGCAAACTAGAAAACCTTCTTTTTCAGCTTCTCCACACCTGACCTGTGGCTAAGCTACCAGCATGCAGGCCCGGTGTGTCTCACTGAACAGTTACACTCGTCACCCAGACTAACAACACTCCACATGTTCACCACTAGGAGGTGCTAAAAGACCACATACAGTGAGATTATCACTAAGGGCGTTTATCAATATGCGTACTTGTGCGTAGTTGCGTTCTCGTGTACTCGTGATACGTCATCAGTCGGGGACCAAGTACTGTTCCAATTCGAAGTACGCATCAAGCTGCCCGATGGGGACTTGGTACAGCTAAATATCCCAGAATGCATTTCGGGGAAAACAGCGGACTACCGGAACATCATTTTCAACGATCTTTTCGCTACTCAGGTTAAAGAAACCCCAGCAGCTGTCTATCGTATTGAGTGTCCACTAAAATAAAAATAAAAGCGTTGTAACATCTCACCTGCTTGTTTTTATGTACATGTACACTATTTTTATTAATAGAGGTTTCACTACTGAGGTTAAAAATGATATATAAGTCACTTAGATCACTTCTAAATGTTAATGTTTAGTTTATTTGAGTGTTTTAATTGTTCCTGAGGAAACTGGTTTAGCTGTGATTAAAGTTAAGCTTCGTAACATATTACTCACAGTTAAATTAAGAAGGGACGGCAGTAAAAACTCCGGACCTGTGACATTATCAAGTACGCTGGTTTTCCAATTGTACAAATCGCGAGTCCGTGCTCGCGTTCTCGGCGAGTACGTACTCACCGAGAACCCGAGTACGTACTCGCGTACTTGGGCATTGATAAACGGCCTAAATGTCTGTGTCTGCAGTGTCTGGCGGTGACTTGGGGTTTTACTAACTGGCTACATGAGCAGGATTAGCTGCAGTTCCATCTTTGTAAAAGAGACTCAGCATTAGAATCAAACAGAAACATTTCTACTTTTTCTGCAGCACCAGCTGAATGCATGGAGCCTAAACTCCAGTGACAATGAGACACATACAGTGTGACTGCTGTGACTTTACAGCTGGGCCTCATTCACTGACATTAGTCAGATATGACTGAATCTATATCACACTTAAAGCTTTCTGTAAATAAAAGAATCAGTGAAAACGAGGCACTTCAGTCGATTTTAAACACAAACTCTCAACATAACCTGATCTAGACCAGGTTATAGGTTCAGCATCAGTAACCACAGTGATGTAGCCAGGTAGACACAGAGCTAGGACAGAGACAGACAAACATTTGTGCTCACAATCACTCCAGTTAACCCAGCATGCATGTTTCTGGACTGTGGGAGGAAGCAGAGAACCTGAAGACAACCTACACAGGCCACACTATCACCCTTATTTACAGAATTATTATTTAATTAGGTGATAAAGTAAAGAAAATAAATATTTTAATTAAAAAAAAATTCATAAATGAAATATTATTCAAGTAAGTAAGTAAAATATATCTATATAGCACATAATCTCGTTTGTATAGAAATGTGTGCAGCTGCTTGTTCAAAGAGTCAGTGGAGTCTAGACAGCGTAAAGACAACAGCAGGAAGTTCCACAGCCTCGGTGCCTGAAAAGCCCGATCCACACGTGTGTTGAACCGAGTCCGTGTGACCAACAGTGACCTCTGACCTAAAGACGTAAGTGCTCGGGATGAAGCACGAGGTTTCAACAGGTCAGAGATGTACTGAGGAGCTTCACCATGTACAGCTCTAAAAGTTATGACTAAAATCTTGAAATGAACCCTAAAATTTAGTGGCAACCAATGAAGAGAAGCCAGAACTGGAGTAACGTGTGACCTCTTGTTAGCGCCAGTTAAAAGTCTCGCCGCAGCATTCTGTACAGTGTGAAGCTCCAGAGCTGATTTGTTGAGACAAGTAAAAAGACCATTACAATAATCCAAGTGAGAAGAGATAGAAGCATGAAGAATCATCTCAAGTTCTGCCTTTGACACCAGTCTGAGTTCAGAAATGTTTCTTAGATGATAAAAACAGTTTTGAACCAGTTGTTTAGAGAGTTTCTCAACATTGAACTGTTGAATATAACACCTAAGTTTCTGAGACTCCATTTAATGGAAGGGCCTAAAAACTGATCTGCTGCCTAATTTCTGAAGACATGTGATCAGGAGCAATGATCAAAGTTTCTGTTTTATCCGTGTTAAACTGGAGAAAGTTGAAGTTTAACAATTGTTTGATTCCTGACAGACATTTTGTTAGGTTTTGTACTGTTGATTGTCATTTATGCTTAGAAATATCTACTCATATGCTTAGAGTTTTATAATTAGTTGTAGATTAATAGAAGTTTGATCCTTAGTAGTCTGCAGACACACGTTGTGTGCATTCCAGAGCACTCTGGCTTTCACACCCACATCTTGGGAGCATGGGAGAGGTCGTACCTTGTCTTATTGTTTTATGGTAGGATAAACGTATCTATGTCTGTTTTAGGCTAAGTGCATTTTGTTTAGATCAGGGGTCTCAAACTCAAATGACCCGCGGGCCACTTCTGGCACCGTCATTTCATTAGAGGGCCACTTTAGTGTCCAAGTAGTACAAAAAAAACAAACACGAAAACACCCTCTAATATTTCCTAAAATGCAGTGTTTTGTTTTATTTCATTCCAAATATTGTGTAACAAGACAAAACTGCAAACATGAACTCAATATTTTTCTCACTCAATAAACAGCTCTTTCTGGCCAGACACGTGGAAGCACTTTTGCTACAATTTTGTTTGTATCTAACAAAATATAAATGCAGGCATAAGCTTACACATTAGTTTTCGGCTGCAAGTGAAAATTGTTTTCTTTCCAAATAAATCTCTCACTGAACTAACACAGCCAACCCCTCAACATGCTTACCTCGGCCAGGTCCGCGGCTCCGAACCGTAGTAAAGGGACCTCTGGCTAATACGTGTCGGGGTAGCCGAAAACTAGCTCTACTTTGTTGTCTGGGTCAACTTTGCTAGCAAGACACAGAGAGAGGCGTTGAAAGCCTGGTCCAACGGAGCTTATTGTTTCAGATGAAAACACGAACACAGTGTACAGTCGAGTCTTAATAGCTTACTTACAGCTGGGCTCATCAGGCACTCTGTTTGGCTGCAGTGGTTATTATATTTACATGCTTCCAGCTCCCGTTTCTGCTCCGTGATAGCTCGGACTTTTCGACTTAACTTTTTTCTCCCTCCCTCACGCTCACACAGCGGGAGGGGCGGTCCCACACGTTCTCCCTGCAGCAAGGACTACACCGCCCATGAGGCTACAGTCTTAAAGGCCCATGCCTGTAACACTCTGCCCTCGTATTAAATCATTTTTTGTGTAATAATTAAAAAAAAAAAAATTTATTCACATCAATATGCGGGCCGCAAGTAGAGGTGACGTGGGCCGCAAATGGCCCGCGATTTTGAGACCCCTGGTTTAGATGAACTGCTGGACTTCCAGGCCAGCAGGGTTAGGAAGTCATTTTATGGCCACACACACACACACACACACACACGTGCAGGATATTCTTTGTTTACATGTATACCTATGTAAGCTGTTATATGTTAATGACCCTATGCATATTCATGGAACCACAATAAAAGAGCAGTGTTACGGGGGAGCGAAGGAACGGCGCCTGTCCAATTCTCTCCCGTGCACGTGAAACATGAAGAACTTGCCTACTCGTGTCTTGCTTGCTGTGTAATTACATTGCCTTCAACGTTCCAGCGAATAGGGTTAAGCTACAAACCTATCACAATTATTTAAACAAGAAAATTTATAAAACTGAGAATCTTTGAAAGAACAGTATAACTGAATGTCATCAGCGTAGAGATGATAAGACGCCTGATAATTAGGCCTAGAGCAGGGGTGGGGAACTCCAGGCCTTGAGGGCCGGTGTCCTGCAGGTTTTAGATCTCACCCTGGGTCAGCACACCTCAATCACATGATTAGTTCATTACCAGGCCTCTGGAGAACTTCAGAACATGTCGCGGAAGAATTTAACCATTTAAATCAGATGTGATGGATCAAGGAAACATCTAAGACCTGCAGGATACCGGTCCTCGAGGCCTGGAGTTGGACACCTGTGGCCTAGAGGAAGTATATAAAGCAAAAAGAGAATCGGATCTAAAACAGATCCTTGAGGTTCCCCAGAAGGTCCCCCAGAAGGCATAACTGACAGCGTTGTTTCAGACAACACATTATTCATGCAGACAGTCAAAGATCTCTCAGACAGAAACGACTGAAACCATTTTAAATCCACACCAGTAATCCTGAACAAGTCCTTCAGCCTATTTATCATGATGCTGTGATCAGCAGCATCAAAAGCAGAGGTGAGATCCAACTCGGTGTACTCTCCAGAGTCTGCTGTCACCACACACTTTAAGTTAAGCCATTTCAGTGGAGGACAGTTTACAGAAACCAGACTGGAAAATGTCCAGAGCTTTGTTTTTCTCCAGAAAGTTGTTTAGTTGTTCTGCAACTGTTTTTTCCAAGATCTTTGACACCAATGGTCATTTTGATATTGGCCTGTAACTGCTTGGAAGAGATGGGTCCAAATTTGGTTTCTTTAATATTGGTTCAACGACAGCTTGTTTAAAACTGAGCCAGTATGAAGAGAAGTATTAATTATGTCCAGAATACAGGGGCCAATATAGTCAAACACACTAATGAAAAATGGTGGAGGAATTACATCAAGGTGGCTTCAAGTCAGTTTCATCTGACCGAGCAGAGCACTGAGGTCCTGTAAGGTGAAAGGAGTAAAAGAGGAGCAGGTATCAGAGGTAAGCAACATGTCAGTGTGATACTGGGAGGATGATGGAGAAATATTAGACCTGATGGCAGCGACCTTATTTACAAAACAGTTCAAAGATTCATTACAATCAGATCTAGTGTAGACTGGTACACGAGGAATATCAGGAGAGACAATTTTCATAATTGTATCAAACAACACTTTGGGATTGTTCTTTTTTGAAGCTATTAGATTTGAAAAATATTCAGCTCCAGCTTTTTTATCATGTCGTTAAGTGAGGATATTGATTCCTTGATGTAGTCGATGAACATCAAGCTTGGAAGCCTTCCATAAACGTTCTAGCCACAATATCTCCTGAAATATTTTCATTTATCCAGGGACAGATATTTGAAGAAAGGACAACACTTTGCTTCAGAGGTGCCGCTGTATCTAAATAAAATGGACACAGTGTTGTCTCCAGGAGTTTAGCTGATTCAGACTGGCCAGGTACGGTGGGTGGGCTCCGGTTAAAGAACATGGAGGCCGACTTCCAAGTCCAGGTAATTTATTAGGTCTGTAGTGATGATACATAAAGTGAACCAATTGTAAAGCACGCGTCAAACATTCAATGCAACCAAACATAGATCCATGTTTACACAAGGAAACTGTACTCAGCACTCACAGGTACCAACACAATCACTGCACACAAGATTACAGCTAGCATCAATTTAGCTTAGCAGCGCATTAGCGTAAGATAGCATTAGCATCCTCGCAAGTGAACAAACACAATAACATTTGAGCTACACAACATCATATAATCAGAACGCACCTTCTGTCATTCACACACAGCAATAAACCAGGAAACACAGGTTGGCGGTCAGAGGAGAAAAATACTGAGAACACAGACTAGCAGCCGGCGCATGGCCTCGAGTACCTGTGTGGTGCGTTCAAGGAGCATCAGCATAGACATGGTGGGTTCAATAATGTAGGACATAACAATTTCTACGACGAAAATACTATCAATGAATGAGCCATAACATTTTACCCATGTAAACAACATGTTATCAGTGGGCTTTCCAACAATTTACATTGATCGTTTAAAGATAAAATACGTGAGTCGAGGTCACTACGAGCCATGCGAGGGTCAAACATGGCAGAGAACCTTCCAGCAGCATCTTGGTTTATAATCCGCCTTTGGGTCATCAGTTTAGGAGATGAAGGATCCAAGTGAAATAACAAGTTAAAAAATGCAGCTGTGGTCCCTCACATGGACATCCTCCACACATCATGTATATTAAAACCCAGGGAGAACACAAGATCCAGTGTGTGGCCCTTTGTATGTGTGGGGCTAGAAACATGATGCCTAAAGTTAAAAGACTCAGCAGCAGTGTTACAGGATGCTTCATCAATATGAAGGCCCAGATCTCCCAACCTTCTCCAGTGTAATGATGGATTTCAGAAGGTCGTTAAATTCAGTTAGAACGACCCCATCAGGTAGAATAAAATACAATAAATGGTTTTTAGAGAACTGAAGATCATCTGTGACTCAAATGAAGAAAAGGAGTCCGATGCCATCAGACTGCATGTGAATCTGTCCTGGTAAACAACAGTGAGTCCTCCACCACGTCCTAAAAGACGCGGGGTTCAGATGATGGAGCAGCCAGTCGGGCAGATTCCATTCAAGTGGACATAATCAATGTTCCCTCTAAGCTGCGTGTGTGCAATCCACTGACACGGTCTCTGCGCACAGAAAATCTGCATTGCACACAAAAAAACTTAAACTAACCTGAATTGAAATTAAAACGTTAACAATTCTGTTTTGCAGTGTTAGTCAGTGACTGGCTGCTCCAGTATGGGATTAGAACGATGCCACATTATCCCATAGTCCAGCCAATGAGGTGATTCACATTCGTATATACGCAGCTAATCAACGTTGCTGACAGGCTATGACAGCGTCCTTATGTGCAAACAGCAGTGTTTTAGCTAGCAAAGTGGCGTGGCTGATGTGGAGTGAAGCCACGTTAATGACAACGTGATGCAGTGATCCAAGGGACACTCAGGGAGTTTGTGTGTTCGCTCAGACACAGGAAACATTAGAGGGAACATTGGACATTATCCTTATTTTGCTGCCACGTCTCAGTCAGACACATAAAATTTAAGACTCTTTAATAAAGAGATCACTTAGAATAAATGATTTGTTTGTTATGGAGCGAACGTTAAGCAGGGCCAACCGAGTTAATGGCGGTCGATCTGCAAAATCAACAGCTGACTGCAGCGGCACTTGAAATAAAGACCAATGCACACCTGTGGACCTGCTGGGCAGGGCGGCGACTCCAGAGCTGGGGAAGCAATGATCGATGAGCAGACATAGCTGTTATCAATAAAAACAGTGAGCGTTTGACGGACACACTGTGCGCAAACTGCTTTTGAGCCACGGAGCCCAGGTCCCAGGCACCGGCGTAACATATTAACTAAATGTCAGGAGTGGAAGTGGCCGCTGGCACCAGGAGTCTCCCCACAGCAGAGAAGCTAGCCTCTGGTACCTTCTCAGTTTCACCTGGACGTCGGCCCTTGTTCCCCTTTTTGTCTCTTGAGGGTGGAAGTCCTGTGGGTTGTGAACAGTAGCACACCAGAGGAGGAGGAAGAGTTTTTCTGTTCAGCTGTTACAGTAGCTCTCCACTCAATCTTTGATGTTAAACCCTTTAAGACCTGCCATAGAACCAAGTCCGCCAGACCTTATCTTTAAATTTTTACATGCTGTAGTGCCATTTTTGGGAGTGGTTCAAGTTGCTATACACCAATACAACCGTTATAGCCCAAATTTTAATAATATGTATGCATTCAGTACATAGTAATTACATATATAGCAAAAAAGTGCAATAAACTACAAAAAATTGAAAATTGTTTTGTTTTTTACAAAAATACATATATTTTTACATATTTTTTAATTTAAGAGGTTTATCCCTCAAAACTGAAGAACCAAAAAAAGGTTGCACAAAATAGTTTCCAACCACAGGAAATGTAATTTGAGTGTATCCATAGTTTTATTTTTCAGATACACCAAATGTTTTATACTGCATGAAAAACGAAAATAAATATTAAAATGCGAATTTGCAAGAAAAACCTCAGTGCATCAAAATAAACTATTTCCAACTGTGTAATTTGAGTTCTAAGCATCCCAGAAACTATACAGAAAAGCATAAACTCAAACATGGCTTTTAAAAACACCAGTGTAGGCTTAAAAGGCCTTGAAGGTAAAAAAAAACAAACAACTAGAACTTCCGCAAAAATGACAATGATTAAGGAACTGAGCTCCCAGCTCATTGTTCCTTCAGTGGGTTGGTTTCAGTCATTATGCAGATGCACTGTTTATAGGGTTGGAAACCTGCAGTCAGCTGAGACTGAAGAAGTCACCTGGATGAGTGACGAAACGTTTCTCCCACAAAACACTGCGTCCAAATGAACAGAATCAACTTTTGGAGATTTACTTACCTGGATGATTGAGCATGCATCAAGACCACTCACTCGCCCTTCCCTCCTGCCTCCCAGCTGCTGAAACTCACAGTTTGTTACCATGGAAGAGTCACTCCTTCATCTGAGATGAAGCCTGATAGTCTGACTGATGCAATATAACATTCAGTCTACACTTTGGTTTTTGAGCAAAGATGATAAGCAGACTAAAGGAAAAATATATGAACTCAGTTCCACCACTATTAAAAAAAGACAACAGTGTCTGACTCACATTAGCAGCAGATTGTAAGTAAAGTAATCTGAAAGTCACTATTTGACTAAATTATTTAGATGAGAAAATATATATTCAACACATTTGAGGAAATACAAATAAAATAAAGAAAATATACGTCCGATTAAGAAATCTTAATTTTTTTTGCTCTATAAAATAGTTGTTTTTATTTTTCAATCACTGATCGTAGCAGTAGGATTTACATGAAAATGAAAACAAATTAAGTTTGAGTGAAAAAGTACATTTTTGGCACTCTCTGGGCAACTGACTCAGTGACTCAAATGACTTAAAAGACATGATGCATTTTGGTGAGTGACTCATTTAAACTCGATTCGGTAAAAAAGAATCCAATTTACCATCACTAGTACAAATCCCTTTGGAGAAAACAGCTTTAAAATATGTATTGTTAAATTCCAGATGTTTCTTTGCAAGGAAAACTCAAACACTGAAACAATACCAACCGATAACCTCCTACATATCGAAATGTGGTGTCATTAAAGACATAATAATTTCATTTATACCCAATATCCAGCAAAATATGTAATTTGTACATTTGTTTCCTAACGAAATCAAATGTATATATTGTGGAAGATTAGCCAAATTTATGTAAAATGGCCAGAACATGAATGTTTTAAAAAAAAATAAACAAAACATATGACTGTGACAAATTTTACACAGTAATTCAGAGTCTAATAATCCACTCAAATATAAATATAAGCTCAGCTAAAAGCTCTATTGATAAGTCAATCAATAATATAATTCACATTTTAAATTATGATATGTGTTAACAATCCTGACCTGAGAGTTTCCACTGCACACTGTGAGCTCTTTAGTCCAGCAGACAGAAGCTTCACTCCTGAATCCTGCAGGTCACAGTTACTCAGGTCCAGCTCTCTCAGACTAGAGGACTGGGAGCTGAGGACTGAGCACAGAGCTTCACAGCTTCTCTCTGACAAGTTACAGCCACTCAGTCTGAAAAATAAAAGATAATCTATAATACTTATATAAAGTTTGTTATTATATTATTATATTACATGCCATCTTTTTATTTTTGAAGGAAACCTTAACATACTAAGATACAACATCATATGGATGAACTTGAACAAAATGCTTAATTGGTTCATTTTTTAAAAAAAAATGTCAATTGATCTGACCTCAGAGTATTTAGTTTACAGTTTAAACGTTGTAGTCCAGCAGACAGAAGCTTCACTCCTGAATCCTGCACATTTCTGATACTCAGGTCCAGCTGTGTCAGAGTAGAGGACTGAGAGCTGAGCATTGAGGACACAGCTTCACAGTTTTCCACTAAAAGTTCACAGACGTTGAGTCTGAAAATGAAAACATGAACAAAGACTGCTGTTAAAGTGTAATCAGGGTCCAATAACTAATCTTATATTTTAAGAATCCTTGTTGTTTTATGCTGAGCAGATGTGGTACGAAACAACAGTAAATTGATCAAGTTTACCTTTACTGTTTAAATTGCTTTATTTATTTTCTCAGTTAAAAACAAAACAAACAAACAAACAAACAAAAAGAATACAAATTGATCTGACCTCAGAATATTCAGTTTGGCGTGTGGGCTCTCCACTGCAGCAGACAGAAGCTTTACTGCTGAATCATTCAGGCTGTTGGTACTCAGGTCCAGCTCTCTCAGACTACAGGACTGGGAGCTGACGACTGACAACAAATCTTTACAGCCTTTCTCTGACAGGTTACAGCTGCTCAGCCTGAAAAAAAACAACAAGAACAACAAAACAATAATATTTATTATCAAATAAAATCTCTTTATATGTTGAACCTAAGTAATCAAATGTGTACAAATGAGTACACTACAATGCACAATTAAATAAAAAAAATTTTCAATACTTTAAGTGTAACAGAAAAAAAATATTTCAAATTAAACACAATTATTCTAATGTATGTAAATGGAAACCAGTGAAGAGCAGGTTAATTTAGTGACAGTAGTTCAGTGTCTGCTGGCACAGGCCTGTGAGTACTGCAGTATTACAGTTACTACAGTACTGCTGGTCACTTTATTATTTCTAATATGTGTGATTACTGTAAATGTAGTTATAAATAATGTATCACATCCTGGACTTGGTGCAGACTCTCGTTTCATTTTCTGTCTCAAAGCTGCTTTGGCTCATTCCCCTTTAAAGCCCCGCTTTCCATAAAGGCCAACTTTATTTTTGATTGGGTGATTTCATAAAGCACGCTGAAGGGCAGTAGCCAGTTATCATGAGCTCCATCTCCTCCACCTTCTGGTTTAGAAATGATAAGAAACTGTAAACCACATAAAAACTCGTCTTGATGCATGCTCAGTTATCCAGGTTAGTAAATCCCAAAAGTTGATACTGTTTATCTGGATGTAGCGCTTTCAGTGGGAGAAACGTTTTGTCACTCATCCAGGTGACTTCTTCAGGCTCAGCTGACTGCAGCTTTCCCCAATCGTATAAAAGGTACATCTGCATAATGACTGAAACCTAATGGTCAAGGAACTGACCTCCCAGCCTATTGTTCCTTCAGTGGGCTGGTTTCAGTCATTATGCAAATGTACTGTTTATAGGGCTTTGGAGTTGACGTCACGCCGCAATGCCTGGTCAACCTGTCCATTGTCCACACCTGACAGTAATCTACTAGGCTGAATATAACACCAGCACTCTCAATAACTCTGCTAACCTCCTAATCCTCGGATCATCTACTCACCCTTGCAGTTCAGTCACATTTTCCTGGATGCTGGTCTTCTTGATTCATTCACAGCCACATTAATGCCTTTCGTCTCTTAGACTTACTGCACCACTTTGCCTGAATTCAAAGCTAACAAGCACTCACCCAGACCTCACCACCTGCCTTCCCCAAGTTGCTTTCCAGCTGCTGACAAGTAAGACATTGAAGATAACCTTGTTCACTTACTGTAACCTCCACCAGTGATCTTTCTGACGCTGCTCTACCTCTGTTACAGTGACTCAGATCACTATCTTTGGAACCAAGACCCATTTCTGGAAACCTACCACAGAGCCCACTTCACCTGACCATACTTCACAGCTCATGTTAAAAAGTCAAAGTGTCAAGTTCCTGTGTGTAAATAAAGCCTTCACATCTAGTAATATTCAGTTCCTTCACCTTTGTCTGTATTTTGGGTTCACCATGTTGTTCTGGCCACACCGAGGTAACAGATTTATATATGAAAAACAGAGAGACATTGGGGATTGTAGGTGAGATAAAGGTGAGACACAAACCAGACCTTAAAATAAGAACATCTGAAATAGATGTAGGGTGCAGTCTGGTAGCTCAAGTATTTGCTTTAAAAAACAGTTAAACTCCTGATTGTTGGAGACAAGTGAACAACTTGAGGATAATAAACCTGTCAGTGAAGGATCAGAGCTCATGTTCTTTTAGGTGCTTTGATTAGAGTTAAAGACAAAAATATTTCAGACATGCTGACACGTCCTGCTGGAGTGAAATATTTAAAGTATCATATATGACTAAGTGACAATTTTAAAATTTTCTTAAAAGGCAGTGTTCTTTGAACTGAGCACCTCTGATTTATTTCCCATGATTTTAAGAATGAAGAGATGAGTTCATGTTTACTTACAGAGCTTTGTTGGAGGCTTTGACCACTGGCAGCAGCCTCAGAA
This sequence comes from Pelmatolapia mariae, assembly GCF_036321145.2. NCBI lineage: Eukaryota > Metazoa > Chordata > Actinopteri > Cichliformes > Cichlidae > Pelmatolapia > Pelmatolapia mariae. The sequence goes on from NW_027051991.1 coordinate 21,262, forward strand.
GAGCCTCCTCTGAAGCAGAGTATTTCTTCAGGTCAAACACATCCAGATCTTTTTCTGATGACAGTAAGATGAAGACCAGAGCTGACCACTCAGCAGGAGACAGTTCATCTGTGGAGAGACTTCCTGATCTCAGGGACTGTTGGATCTCCTCCACTAGAGAACGATCATTCAGTTCATTCAGACAGTGGAACAGATTGATGCTTTTCTCTGCAGACAGATTCTCACTGAGCTTCTTCTTGATGTACTCGACTATTTCCTGACTGGTCTGTGAGCTACTTCCTGTCTGTGTCAGCACACCTCGTAGGAGAGTCTGATTGGTCTGCAGTGAAAGACCCAGGAGGAAGCGGAGGAACAAGTCCAGGTGTCCATTTGGACTCTGTAAGGCCTTGTTCACAGCACTCTGGTAGAAGTGCATCGCTGCAGATTCTCTTGTTTCAGACCGCTTGGAGGTTGTTTGTTCCTCTTCCAGCAGATTGAGTCCAGAGTTGATGAAGGTCAGATGGACATGAAGAGCAGCCAGAAACTCCTGAACACTCAGATGGATGAAGCAGAACACCTTGTCCTGGTACAGTCCACTTTCCTCTTTAAAGATCTGTGTGAACACTCCTGAGTACACTGAGGCTGCTCTGATATCGATGCCACACTCTGTCAGGTCTGATTCATAGAAGATCAGGTTTCCTTTCTGCAGCTGATCAAAAGCCAGTTTTCCCAGTGACTCAATCATCTTCCTGCTTTCTGGATTCCACTGTGAATCTGTTGCAGGTCCTCCATCATACTTGACCTTCTTCACTTTGGCCTGTACCACCAGGAAGTGGATGTACATCTCAGTCAGGGTCTTGGGCAGCTGTCCTCCCTCTCTGGTTTTCAGGACACGCTCCAGAACTGTAGCAGTGATCCAGCAGAAGACTGGGATGTGGCACATGATGTGGAGGCTTCGTGATGTCTTGATGTGGGAGATGATCCTGCTGGCCTGCTCCTCATCTCTGAATCGGTTCCTGAAGTACTTGTCCTTTTGTGGGTCAGTGAACCCTCTGACCTCTGCCACCCTGTGAACATACTCAGGGGGGATCTGGTCTGCTGCAGCAGGTCGTGTGGTTATCCAGAGGCGAGCATAGGGAAGAAGCTTCCCCGTGATCAGGCTTGTGAGAAGTACATCAACTGTGGTGGGCATCGTAACATCAGTCACACTCTTAGTTTTGTGGAAGTCCAGAGGAAGTCGACACTCATCCAGACCATCAAAGATGAACACAACCTGGAAGTCTTCAAAGCTGCAGATTCCTGCTTCTTTGGTTTCAGTGAAGAAGTGATGAACAAGTTCCACCAAGCTGAACTTTTCCTCTTTCAGCACATTCAGCTCTCTGAAAGTGAATGGAAATATGAACTGGATGTGCTGGTTGGCTTTGTCTTCAGCCCAGTCCAGGCTGTATTTCTGTGTTAAGACTGTTTTCCCAATGCCAGCCACTCCCTTTGTCAGCACTGTTCTGATCAGGTCCTGTCTTTCGGGTGTGTCTTTAAAGATGTCTTCTTGTCTGATTGTTGTTTCTGGTCTGTCTGGTTTCCTGGATGCTGTTTCAATCTGTCTGACCTCATGTTCATCATTGACCTCTGCAGTCCCTCCCTCTGTGATGTAGAGCTCTGTGTAGATCTCATTCAGAAGGGTTGGGTTTCCTGCTTTAGCGATGCCCTCAAACACACACTGGAACTTCTTCTTTAGTACAGATTTAAGTTTAGGCTGACACTTCTGAAGAGCATCTGAATCAAAAAAAGGAAAAAAGAAGGAAAAATACAAATCTGGTCTGAAGTAGCTATCTGACGTACTTTGCCCTTTGTTGAGCCTATCATATGTTTTACTTTTTAATATACTTATTCTACCAGAAATTCAGCAAAAAATGGGCTTGAGAAATTCCTAAATGTAATTCCTGAAAACAGCCACATTAAATGTTTTGAACTTACACATCTGTATTGCTTTGCAGCTTTTCATATGTACCTGATGGCAACATGTGCAGGCTAAACAGGTTTCTGCTCTCTGTGCCTCTTCTCCAAACTTTGTAACCAAAAATAACAACATTGAAGTGTCATAATGTTCCCCACTGCTAGGGTATTTAAAGAAGCATCTGAGAGAGAGTCAGTAATTCACATTTAATTCTTGTCGTAAATTACAATGGCAAAAGATAATGTAAACCCTTTCTGGCCACACAAAACATGGGCTTTACTTTATTACATATAAATGTGGCATTGCTTTCATTAAATATTTAAGTCAAATGATGCTTTTCTTTTTTAAGGCAATCAGTTTGCATGGTTGTTAAAAGTAAAGAACACTTGTGTTTAATTAAATACAGCTCACATTAGATCTAAGTAGTTTCACAGGTTTATGATGATCATCAAAATTCCTCCATGTACTTTAGAAAATATATTTGCAGGCATTTAACAAATCCAAACATTCACCGTAGAATGATGTTCTTGCCCTCTCCTTTTTCTTACAATGAATTCTGAGGTTTCAATGTCACATCTCAACAAACTGCAAGGTGACCATTTTTATTCATGGTATATGATACATGACCTCACCTTGTTGAGCAGATGGATCAGAGTCTAAACGCAGCTGAGAGAAAAGAGAAGGATCTTTGATCTGAAGATGTCTGATCATTATCCTGCAGGCTGTGTCTCCTTTTTTCCTCACTGTGTCGATGAAGCTGCGTGCCTTATCTGCTCTGGCTGGGTTCTTCTCCAGTATCGATTCTTTCTCCAACTCATTTAAAACAGTGTCACATACGAGGGCCTCAAGGAGCTGTGTGAGGATTTCTGTTGTTACCCTCCAGACAAAGGCTGACCGCACCCTGGCAAGCTCCTCCTCTACAGGAAGAAGAAAGAGACATAAACATGCCTCTCAGTCGAAATCATGTGAAAAATACAGTGAAACCCCGACTTACGAATACCCCATGTCACGAAAAATTCAAGTTACGAAGGCACTGAACGGCAATATTTCTGCCCGTGGTACGGCAAAATGCCTGTGTAACGAAATCCGCTGGCTCTGATTGGCTGAGCCTACAATGCCTTCTGAATCATGTGACAACCCCTTGGCTTCTGTACTTGTGCTTCGCTGTTCCACTTGAATGATGTATTGTTGTTCTAGTTAGCAATTAGCCTATAGCCTATCGTTCAGCATCGCCTTACTCAAAAGGTGCGATGGGTGCTTCGACTTACGAAAATTTTCGACTTACGAAAGACCCTCGGGAACGGATTAATTTCGTAAGTCGGGGTTCCACTGTATTCTAACTTTGTTGAATTAACACTTCATCATCTCATCAAGAAATACTGAATTTTAGGGTGTGTGGGGTTAAAATGATGCCAGCTTGAAATGAAACTGAAGAAAAACTTGAAACTGAAAAGTAATATTGTAACCGATACTTAGATGATCTGTATAGCATACAGCTGTTCTATATTACTATACAGACAGGCAGGTATACAGGTATACTATGAATAAATATACATATATAAAGATGAAGCACTGTGAGGCAAACAGATCTACAGAGTGCTATGAATATATCTAGAGCAGTGGAAGTGTAGCTCTCTGAACAGACTATAACAGAGACTACACCATGTCAGTGTCCTAAAACTACAGCAGTAACCAATGTGGTGACTGTTGAGAATGAAATGGTCACTGGGAGGAGGAGTGTAGAAGGGTTCGGCAGGCGGCTGAGTTCAGTAGGTTGACAGCTGTGAGGAAGAAACTGCTCCTAAACCTGCTGGTTTTAGTCTGAAGGCTCCTGTAGCGCCTCCTGGAGGGGAGGAGCTGGAGGAGTTTCTTGGCAGTATGAGAGGAGTCCCTGAGAATGATGCATACTCGGCATAGACGTCTCTTCTTGTGGACATCCTCAATGGCAGGAAGTGGAGTCCCTGTGATGTGTTGGGCGGTTTTCACCACCCGCTGCAGTGCCTTGCGGTCAGCAACAGAGCAGTTCCCACACCAGACTGTGACACAGTTGTTCAGGATGCTCTCTATCGTACAGCGGTGGAAGTTACCCAGTATGTCAGTAGACAGGTGATTCTTCTTCAGTGTCCTCAAGAAAAAGAGGTGCTGATGGGCCTCCTTGACCAGGCTGGAGCTGTCAGTTGACCAGGACAGATTCTCAGAGATGTGGATCGCCAAGAACTTGAAGCTGGAGACCTTTTCAACAGCTGTGCCATTTATGTAGATGGGGACATGGGTGTCTCTCTTCGCTCTCCTGAAGTCCACAGTGAGCTCTTTGGTTTTGCTGGTATTCAGGAGCAGGTTATTGTCAGCACCACACAGCTTGGTGCTTTACCTCTTCCCTGTAGCAGACTCATCGTTGTCACTGATGAGACAGTCACCGTGGTGTCATCTGCAGACTTGATGATGGAGTTGGATCCATACTAAGGTCTGCAGTCATAGAGAAACGGGCTCAGCACACAGCCCTGTGGAGTGCCAGTGTGAGTGTTACAGTGGTAGAGCTGTTATGGGCTGACCTAACATGCTGAGGTCTGTTAGTCAGAAAGTCCATGATCCAGGTACAGATGGAGTTGCTGAGTCCAAGATCCACACGTTTGGTGATCAGCTTGGAGGGAAGAACTGTGCTGAATGCAGAGCTGAAGTCAACTAACAGCATTTTTGCATAAGTATTCTTGTTGTCCAGGTGTGAGAGTACACAGTGAAGAGCTGTGGATACAGCATCCTCTGTACTCCATTGTTTCAATTGACAAATTGGTGAGGGTCCAGTGGGGGAGATCCCTACAGTGTTCATCTTAGATAGCTAGCTAAGGATGTTAGCTACAGATTAGCTTACAAACACCTTTCACTTACCAAAAATATTGTGGCGGCTCTCAGGTCCTTCTGTCAGGTAGATACTGAAGAACACCTGAGTCTGTCAGTTTGAAACAGTCGGTAAACGCTGGACCTCCTCTCAGCGTCCCCGCGCTATGTGCCGTTCAGAGATACGCAAGTTTCTCCATGACTGCGGCTGCTGCAGATATTAGGTCGTCCATGATTTCTACAGTAACTGGTCAGCAATAATGTGCGCAAATATATGTGGCTCTGAAGCCCCGCCCCTCAAGCACGCCCTCAGATGCCAAAGCAGTGCCAGCTAATTGAAGCTGAAAAAATAACTGTACGTGGGAAAAAAACGATGTAAGTGTGAAAACTTGGTAGTGAGTATTTTATTTAAATTTCTATATTTATGTTTTTTCACTATCATTTTTTCACTTTCAATACATTTGTTTCAGTTTTAATATTTTTTCAGTTTAATTTTAAGGTGGCATCGTTTTAACCTCATATGTGGGTTTGAAGTCCAAAAAAGTCCCGTTGTTTCTCTGCCAAACTCCTTAGACTGGAAGTTCTCATGTTATAAAAATGTCCCACAGAAAGATTAAGGCAAAGATTAGGACATGCTAGGACTCATGAATTTTATGTACTTATCACAGTTACAAAAAAGAATCTGCCTGAAGTCTATATCCATACAAACCACTGATGTCCTACCTGCTGATGGAGCTGCTTGGACTGGCTGTTCTTTAGGTTCTTCCATCATCTTTCTATAAAAACATGAGAAGATGATTTTACCAAAACAAACAGTCTGTCGGTCACATCATATGAATTTGTGTCATGGTTTAGTGTATGGGCCACACACAAAACTAATCTGTGTGAAAGAACACATCAATGACATGTGAATGTAGTGATAACCTCATGATAATAGAGGTTTTTACTTTTTCAGATATTTGTTCAGTATAATGATAAAATAATCTGACCTTACAAACCTAAAATGTTTTGTTCCCTGTCTGCGACTTTGTGCGTCTCTGCTGTTGGTGCTTAAAGGAAGTTTTAAACTTAAAATACTTCCCCACATATCTGACTGTGGTCTCTGGGGCCATTATCCTGAAACACTGGGGCTCAGCCCTGAAAGCTTTGCTATCTTCACTTGATAACAGCAGCTGTTTAAAGTTCTTGAGTTTGACAGTGAAGTGAATGTAAATGTGAGACACTGTGTGCTCACAGCTAAAGGCTGCAGTCAGCTGTGTCACAGCATCCAATGATCCTTTAATAAACACTCAGACTGTTGATGAAGCAGTCATGTGTGCTGACATGTTCACAGTGTGACTTCACAGCTTCTATTGAGCCATAATGGCTCCTTTAAACTGGCTCTGCTCTGTCAGATGCTCACCTCTTCTTCACTGTCTCATCAATCTGCTGCACTCTTCATCTCCTCCTCTCTCTCTGCTGTCCTGTTT
>NW_027051992.1:0-35811 GCF_036321145.2 Pelmatolapia mariae
TAGAGACAGCCAAGCTTTTTGCAATTTTGCATAATTTTAAAAAGTTTAAATTTCTTCAGTATTGAACAGCAGAAATTAGGTCATTTAATTAAAAACAAAAAAGAAAGACAGTGGCCGACAATGCTGTAAACAACAGTAGACTGCTGGGTAATAAGCAAGCGAATAATGCAAAAAACAGATTTGAGATGGAAAACTGATCTTGAAGTACACTGAGAGAGAGAGAGAGCTGTGCATGAAGTGTGATTTTATCGTGGTGGAAGCAAAACAGCAAAAGTAAGAGGGAATTAATGACGATGTTTATCAAATGTGAAGCGTAGTTTGGATCTTCTTTTGCTGCTGGTTCAGTCAATTTTGGTTGGAGAGACAAAACCTGCAGCATCAGAATCGAGTGGGGTGGCTGTAGCTCAGGGGGTAGAGCAGGTCAGCCACTAACCAAAAGGCCAGTAGTTTGATCCCAGTCCTCTCCAGTCTGCATGCCAAGTATTCTTGCTTTCCGGTGCATCCTTTGGAGTGTGAATGTGTATGACTGTTAGAGTTTACAAGAAGTGATTGGGTGAATGTATAAAGGTCTGAGCTTTCAGTGCTCAGACAGAGTAGAAAAGCGCTATGTAAGAACCAGTCCATTCACGATAGTGCAAAAAAAGATGTAAACACAAAGTGCAGACCCGCCGACGGATCAGAATCAGTGAGCTGTCGGCTTTCGGCCCTGACGGCCTGTACAAATTAAAAGTTTATTTTGTGACCCAGAAAGAGTAATATTTCAAACTTCGCCACTCTGTGTTCCTCCGCCACTGCCTTGTTTGAGTTTTGGACAAAATGGATTCTGGGATATTGCATTTCGTCATTTCGAGCTGATTGGAAACCAAAACAGCCAATCAGATTTTTTTGCATCCAAGTCTGTGATTGGTTGGTTTTGTGGCACAAATATAACGGTGTTGAGAAAGAGTTGAGCGTGCACGGGCAGAAATGTTGAGAGCGCAAGCAACACATTGCGAGCAAGTGCAAAAACTGAGCGAGAGGGGCTGCTATTGTGTGTGTGTGTGTGTGTGTGTGGGGATAATAGCAAACACTGAAATACATTTTTTGCATGCAGCAATGAATTTTGTTCACTCAAATTTAGCTTTTCTTCGCTCAAAATAAATTTTCTCCTCAAAATGCAACACTTGCACCTGCGAATTTTTTTTAAACGTGTGCTCAGAATAGTGGCACAAAAATAATGTCTTATATAAATTTATTTTTTTAAATAAAATAAATACATAATAAGGAAAGGGAGAAAGAAAGAATGAAAGAAAAAGAGGGAGAGAAAGAAAACCAGAGGGGAGAAGAGATAGTGAGAAAGGGGAGTACAGAAAAATCACCTGGATCACCTGTCGAGAGAAGAAAAAAAAAAAACAGAAGAGAAAACAAACAAAAAGAGATCCACATAATAAATACAACACCATCACAATAAACTAGCTAACAGTAGATACCAGTAGATACTAAATATTGTTATTGTGCAGCACGCAAGGTCGACAGCGCACACTGTGCTTTGAGGTAGCAGCCAAGAAAGGTACACCTGTGTGGATCAGGACGCTTGTATACAAAAGGTTTCTCCATGTAATGATCTGCTAGAGGGTGTGGGGAGCCATAGCCCCGTCCCCCAGGGCATGGAGCAGGTATGGAGCAGATCCAGGCCCCAGACATCCAGAGGCCCCAGAATACGAGGACCCAAGGAGGACCATCAGAGGGGCAACCGTGCCACCCTCCTGGGAAGAGATGAGGAGCGCCCCAAATGAGGGGTCACGGAGCAGAAGCCAGAGGGGGCTGCACTGGCGTGCCCACCGGCTCTGCCGGCAACCAGCTGCGCCAGGGAGGACCGAGCCCCAGGCCCAGAGGCTGTAGGCCCGAGGGCCCCCCAACTCCCGGAAGGGGCCCAACTGGGTCACAGGCGCCAGGCCCTGCGAAGCAGTCACCAGGAGTGAGTCGGTACATACATGAGCGCCCAGCCCCAGACACCAAGAACCACCAACACACCGACGTCTGAGGGCATCAGCCACCGACAGGGAGTGTGTAGGAAAACCTGGACATTTTCATCAATCTCAAAAATCCCCCCGGACAGAACATGAAAAGTGGACATGTCCTGGGAAAAGAGGGCGGTTGGTCACCCTACAAAAAAACAATCATGGAACTTGGACTTACCAGCAGCCATGGACCAAAAAGAAAATCAAAAAAAAGAAAATCACTACAGTCGGCACCCAGTTCTGTACAAAGGAAAGTGTGAGAACGACCCACCACCTGAGGTCCCAGGGCCAGGACCTGCAGTTCAAAGAAGCGCCCCTCCGACAGCCAAACCCATCTGTTCTCTGATTGGATTGTTACATTTGTGATTGACATGACATTGACCAATCAGATGAAAGGAAGAAAAATAGGGTCAAAATTCGTACTTGTAACTTGCAGGTGTTTTTTTGGCTAAGTCCACACACAAATCTTTTTTACGCACGCACGCACGCACACGCACACACACACACACACACACACACACACACACAAATTCTTTTTACACATACAAATCCTGATTTACAAGTACAAAATATTTATGACCACATTTTGAGCCCATACGGGCGATTAGCCACGGAGTGGTGAAGGCAGCAATCAAACCCTAAAACAAAGGATAAATATAACCTTAGCCTCCTCTAATTGTGAGTGCTAATAAAAGTAGTTTGAACAGCTTACCCCAGGACCGGAGGCGCTATACTGCACTGGTGGAAATAATTTGAGCAGCTCTCTCTGCGATACTGGAGTGAAAGAGAAACGGCCGCGCTGTAACTGTCATGTGATCGGCTCACTTACTGACCGATCTCTAGCTCTAGCATTTACTGCTGCTTTTCGCCAAACGCACGGGAGAAATAATCCAAGAGAAAACCAGCTTCCTTGTATACGGACCGACGCCGCCCTGCAATCAATATGCAGGTGGATTCGCAATTAACCTAGCTGACCGAGAGCGAGCGCCGAAGAGAGCGAGGGCGGTAGAGCAAGCGAGGGAGAGAGAGAGAAAAAGAGAAACAACAACAGTGTTTCAGTAACTTTCCACTAGAAGATGGTCCCCCGTTATCTATTTTCTCTCAGGCCAGCGTGAGCGAGAGTCTACAGCATTCTACCCCCCAAGGACACGTAGTCTAATGCCTTTATTTTCAGAGCCGTGTCCACTTAATACTACAAAATATGGTTATATGGCATTTTAGTTAATATAAAGCATAGAATTGAGGCACTTCAAATAATTCCATTCCAACACTCCTGAATCCAAACTGGAAGCTGGTTCCACAGAAGAGGGGCCTAAAAAGTGAAGGCTCTCCCTCCCATTCATCATCTATCTTCAACATAACCTCTATGTTTTTGCCTCTTTCATCTCCTTGTGTGGGGTAAGCCTCGGTGATTGACACACCAGTAGGACTGTCTTTTATGTTTGTAAGTTACTTTGTAACTTCCCACCTCTGGTTAGGCTCCATATAGCATGACTACTATTGTAATTTTTATTTTTGTAAGTTTGACATTTTCAGTGATTCAACCAAGAGCCCAGTTTACACAATAAATAATGTTTGTTTTATTTTTCTCAGGAGGACTTTCCACTCTTCCTCCCCACTCCAGAGAATACCACTTTGTGAACCAGCTAATGAACTGGACTGAAGCTCAGAGTTACTGCAGAGAACACTTCACTGACTTGGTCACCATCTACAACAGCAACATCAACCAACTGCTTCTTTCAATGGCACCAAACATTAATGAGTGGGTTTGGATAGGGCTCTATAATGATCGTTACAGCTGGAAGTGGTCCATGGAGGGAAAACATTTTTATGTTGGCAGTACACATGAATTTTTGATCTGGGCTAACGGCCAACCAGACTGTCTAAATGCAAATGAATATTGTGTGGCTCTTCAGGGACAAACACAGATGAATGATAGACCCTTTGGAGATTCTTACCCTTTCCTGTGTTACAATGGTAGGAAAAAAGATTTCTTGCCCTACTTATCCTACAATTTTATGAGGTTTATATTTTTATATTATGTGCGTTTTAAAAATTCATCCTTTTTTACTCTTTCACAGCCAAAAATACAAGTTACATCTTAGTGAAGGAGAGCCGCTCCTGGTCAGCGGCTCAGTCGTACTGCAGGACATACCACACAGACCTGACCAGTATAAGAAGCAAAGAGAAAGCCAACATCTCGCTCACTTTGAATGGATCAGGGGTTCAGTATGTGTGGATTGGCCTCTACAGGGATCCCTGGGCCCCCTGGTCTGACAACACTACCTCCACATTCACTAACTGGATGCCTACTCAGCCTGATAATGGACATTCAGAGTACTGTGGAGAAATATATTTAATGTCAGGGGAATGGGCTGATGGCTCCTGTACCGACAGACATTTTCTTTTTCTGTTTCAGAGGTGAGGTCCAGAATGCAAACACTGTAAGATCCTGTCATCATGTAAAACACTAATGTTTGTGTTTTTATATGTGGTTCATTTTTAGCAGTGACAAAGCAAACAGTGGTGAAAATGAAGCTTCAGTCAGAGGCAGACATGCACAGCACAGAGATCCAGCAGCAGGTTTCACAGCAGGTCAGCAGTTCAGTCACACAAACTTGACACAAGTTCAAACTATGCTTCATGTTTTTCATCATCTGCACATTTTGTCCAGCTGTCAGGCCTCATGCTGTCAGAAGGACTGACAGACTTCAGGATTCGTTGGAGGAAAGTCCAGAGTTACCATGACGACCAGTCAAAGAAGCAGGATGACTGCAAAACTGAAGTCTGACTGGACTGAAACACTTCATGTGTGAAGTTAATAACATGCTGTGCTGAGCTGTCTCATCCTTTAAATCTTTCAATATTTCAGAGTGTAAAGTTCCACCAACAGCTCATTTGTTCAGCTGCAGTTGTAGTTTGGTAAAAACCCTTTAATCAGAGGTTCACTCACTAGTTTTCCTGATAGGCTCTAGTCTCTTGTTTTGTTTTGCAGTGTCTCTTTTTGACCACTTTGACACTATCTTTGTGGTGGTATATCAGGTTTATCAGGTGGTAGAGCAGGTCAGCCACTAATCAGAAGGTCAGTGGTTCGATCCCAGGCTGCCTCCTGGCTGCATGCCAAATATCCTTGGGCAAGATACTAACCCCATGTTTGCCTACTGGTGGTGGTCAGAGGGCCCGGTGGCGCCAGTGTCCGGCAGCCTTGACTCTGTCAGTGCGCCCCAGGGCAGCTGTGGCTACAATGTAGCTTGCCATTGCCAGTGTGTGAATGGGTGAATGACTGAATGTAGTGTAAAGTGCTTTGGGGTCCTTAGGGACTGAGTAAAGCGCTATACAAATGCAGGCCATTTATCTTTCTGCTTCTGCTTTGACTGTTTGATAACCATAAAAATATCAGCCATAAATGGGACCATGAGAGCCTCAAACTTTACCTGATTTCAAATTTGATCAGGATACCGGCTATAATGCATGCTGGATGTCCTCGTATCTTTAAGTTTAACTTCAATTTAACTTCATAGTTATTGTTATGATATTAGTTTTTGCCTTTTACTTTTTCCTAGTGTAGTGGAAACAGGAAGGTTGATCACCACACATGATAAGAAACCTGACTGAAAACTCCAGAGAAAGTTATATAAAAAGATCTGTATCTTTAGTTAAACTGGCATTTGGAAGTAAGTCATACATTAGTGATGTGAATATTATATAATTACAATCAGTGATAGTAAAATGTCCAGTCCCAATGTTCCTACTCAGGTATGGAAGCTCAAAGGTGTCCTAGAGTAAAACTGAAGGAGCCTGAGATCTCTTGTAAAAATTCTCTTGAAAATGAACTCTGTATGTCTGCAAGAAGTATCTACAGTTTGTCGTACTATGATTTTAACTACAGGTTAACCGGGGCACGAATTCAAACACAAGAAAAAAATAAAATAATAGGTAAGCATGTAGCATGTAGGTAAGCAGATTTGGGATTGGGCTGTAGGAAAATAATCTGTAAACATTATATAAAAATGTATTACTGTACCTCAATGATAATCAATAAAATTAGAGTATCATTGTTTTTTGTTTTGTTTTGTTGTTTTGTCTTCAAAGTAAATGTTTTCATCTTATACTGTACTTCACATGACAGAAAAGCTTTTATTTTTGCACTTTGAGAGGGAAAATGCAAATTACTAATGTCCTTACTCACATACAGCTGTTCACATGTCCAGCTGTGAGGTGTTTGAGGGACGGTTCATTTAAAGACAAAATATATGTGAGAAATTCCTGACCTGTCCACAACCTCTCCAACAAACAGGAACGAGCAGGCAGAGACGATACAAACACATCTTTTTAAAAATCATGTAATGCTCTAAATCAACTTACCTCAAAATGTATATAAACATATAAGCATATAAACATCTACAGCAGGGGTGTCCAAACTTTTTTCACTGAGGGCCACATACATAAAAATATAGGAGGGGCTGGGCCACTTACTAGAAATTAGGTATATAACCTTAACTTCAGTGTATTAAAGTTAGAAAAATCAATTAAAAGTGGTCAAATATGTTATATTGTTGAATATAATTGAGGACAAAACTGCCTTCATCACAGCTTTCCATAAATGGATCTTTATTGATTTATTCAGAAAAAGCTTTGGTAGCTCATTCTCAGAACAGCAGCCTCAGATTTCTTCTTGGACAGAAGATTTACAGCACAGAGAAAAAACAATAAAGGGGAAAATGGGACGGGTAAATTTCAAGCTTGTTATTTAAATTATTAGGCTTAGCAACACACCTATTAATGTTCGTTTGAAACTGTTATCAACATTAACAGACTGAACTGGACTTAATAACAGGAGTGCATAATTTTAGTAAATTATTCTGGTGAGTATCAGCTGCGCTGGGTATGTAAATCAGGCCATCCAGCTGCTGTGCTGATCCGACGCCACTCATGCCAAAAATCCGGACAAATGTCACTTGATCAAGGAGCAAATCTGTATCCGATGAGATCAGCTGACTTTGCATGTGCGTGCGCTGTGCACAGCGGTGTGTACTCTGTGTGTTAACAAGAAAAACACATATAAGAAAGTGGTGCGCAAAAGCAGGGTAGTGACAGAATTGATGCCCATTATTGATATTTGAAGCATGTGTACCTGCACATTAACACATGGGTACTGTGGAATATATTTTTTACTCACCTAAAGTGCTCATGCTCTCGTCCACTCCACGCAAAAAAATTAGCAGCTGTGCGGTGTCTGTGGCATCGGTGCTCTCATCGCATACGATGGAGTAAAAATCAAAAGCACAGCTTTATCAGACAGTTGCAGTTTAATGTTGGCTGACAAGTCTTCAGTGCGTCGCACAACTGTATTTCTGGACATGCTGACGTTGTTGAAGTCCTGCACTTTTTCCGAGCACATTATTTCGGCAACTTTAACGAGGCAGTGTTTTTTGAGGTCTCCATCTGAAAAAGGCTGTCCATGTCTTGCGATGAGTCGGGAGACCTCATAGCTGGCTATTGTAGTCTTTTCCTGGACTTTTTGAGCACAAAAAAAATACTGTTGCTGACTCTGCAGGAGAGCTACCCTTTGCTTTAATTTCTGCTCTCGCTCAGCACCAGTGTAGGACTCATAGGCCTGATGTTTGGTTTCATAATGATGACCAGTGTTGGTCAAGTTACTTGAAAAAAGTAATCAGTAACTAATTACTGATTACTTTCCCAAAAAGTAATCCAGTTACTTTACTGATTACTTATTTTCAAAAGTAATTAATTACTTACTTAGTTACTTTTTAAAAACACGATTTACAGCCTGAATAGGTGATAAAGTGATAGATCTTTCAGCCCAATTCTACTTTTTCTGCATAATCCATCATACAAAATGTAATCAAATGGAAAAGTGTCTTTTTAAAACTTGTTTTATTAGTTTTAATCTTTTAACTTTATGCATCAAGCAAAAACTTAATTATATGCAACATTCTCTGACTGGAAGAAATTTGTTTAACATTTAAACCTATTTTCTGCACATTCCAGCACATAAAATAAAATATTTTTTTTGTGTTTACACTCAGTCTTTCAAATAGATGCAAGTAAAACACAGCAGAAAATAAATAAAATCAAAGACTAGCGGTCCTGTTGCTCTATTTTCACCTGTAAAGCAGGAGTGGGGTAGGCGGAGGTTTACCCTGGTGCAGGTGTGCCGCAGCGGTCAGTTGAATCCGCGAGTTTCTCTGTGAATTTCACATTACGTCGTAGCGCACTCGCTGCTTGCTTGGAAGTTTAGGGGTTTTTTTCGCTGTAAAAAGAAGTTTTCTTCCCACGCACAACGGATGCTAATATTTTTGTCACTTTTTATGGAATCAAACACAAAATAAGGTCAGTACTTCCACGCTTTAAACGCTGCATGCTCATACTCTCTCCCGCACTCGATATATTGTCCATTGTTGATCTGCACACAGCTGTTGTCACGAACGTCGCACTCACTTACGTCACTGTCATGAGACATTCTCGCAAAAAATCACGGTTTTAGTAACGCAGTAACGCAGCGTTCCTACGGGAAAGTAACGGTAATCTAACAACCGTTTTTGCAATAGTAATACGTTACTCGTTACCTGAAAAAAGTAATCGGATAACAGTTACAAGTAACGCGTTACTGCCCATCTCTGATGACGTCGTACATTATACTCTTTCATAACTGCCACAGTTTCAGTGCAGATCAAACAGACACACTTCCCCTTGAATTCTTTGAAGAAATATTCACTCTCCCACCGTTTCTTTAATTTTCTGCACTCACTTTCTACTTTTCAGGTAAATTTCTTCTGTGATTGTCCTTTTTGGTGGAGCAACTGCCTTGATCAACAGTAGCTCCCCCTGGTGTTAAAACTAAGAAGTGCAATACACTCAAGCAAAAGTTGAAGTGCGGGCCATATTCTATTCTATTTATAAAATTTCTTGCGGGTCAATTAAAAATGGACAGTTGGCCCGTGGGCTGTAGTTTGGACACCCCTGATCTACAGCAATATTAAGCAACAAACACAGCAGTACTATCAATCCAAAATGTGTGATTCTTACTCTGAATCTGAATAAGTACGTGGGACAACTGTGTGCGGTAAGACCAACTCTTTACCTACTTTATTACCGCCTCCCGGCATGCATTGCCAGTGCGTAACATGTAATTGCACAATCGAACAATAAACACATACAGCCAATACAACAAATGTACCAGGGACAATTATGAATACACCACATCTCCCCTTTTAAACAAAAAACAATATTTCTTTTCTCCAGACAGAACTTTCGACTGGACTACTTTTTGATTTTTTTTTCAAAGCCATACAGAAACATCTGGCAAACAAACTGCATTACATTTTTAACCTTTTGTTTTTATTTCCTTTTTTCCATTTCTCTTTTTTTTTTGGGACAACTCTTTTGATTTGTTTTATTGTGCTCTACAAAACCATTATAACGCAGTTATATAACAACTTTTTTTTCTCTCACAGATCTAACTTTTTAGGTTTAACTATTGCCCTCCCTGACTTGGTTCTGACAACATCAGCGTTAACAGGTGTAGCAGGGATTACACTGGGTGTTTGTGGTTTCTGCAACACAGGCACATGGTGAACTTACCGGAATCAAATGCATGCGATTATGCCTCACAGTCCCTTGTGGTAACTCCACTGTGTATGCTTGGAATGTAGAGTGATTTTGGATAAGAATGCCTGGAGTTTTGACATCAGGCTGCGTAAAGGTTTTGCGCGGTGGTGCCTGTTGAAGTTTGCCGTGTCCGTCATCCTCTTCTCCCTTTCCTTTTGAGTGACCAGTGTGCCGGCTGCGATGGAAGTATCGGCAGTGTGGTTCGCAGACATCTGCCCATTTAAAGCTCTGCGAGGCTGTATCCGGACTGCATTGGTGTAGCTCTATAGATAAGAAGAGCTAGATAAGGATCAGCTGCTTTTTTCAGAAGATTTTTTACAGTCTGTACAGCACGCTCTGCTTCTCTGTTACTTTGCGGAAACTTGGGACTGCTTGTGATGTGCTTCAAGCCGTACGCTGCTGCGAAGTCTGCAAAGGTTTGATCTGAATACTGTGGCCCATTATCAGACATGAGGACCTCTGGGATGCCATGACGGGCAAAGAAAGATTTCAGGTAAGTAATGACATCGATTGATTTTGTTCTGTTTAACAAAGCAATCTCAACATATCTAGAGTGATAGTCAACAGCGAGAAGGTAAGTTTCCCCCCCCCCAGCTCGAAAAGGTCTGTGCCGACCCTCTGCCATGGGCAGGCAGGGTATTCTGTTGGAATGAGTGGCTCACTGTGATTGTGTCTTTCTTGAATGCATGTTCTGCATTTGAGCACCATCTCAGAGATTTGTTGACTCAGCCCGGGCCACCACACTGTTTGGCGTGTACGAGCTTTACATTTTACAACACCTTGATGTCCTTCGTGTAGTTTCTCCAGCAACTCATTTCTCATTGCTGAAGGAATGACAAGCTGTGTGTCTTTAGAAAAAGGTCGTCTTTAACAGTGATCGTGGCTCCGTCAGGCCAGTAATTTCTCAGTAAAGGCTCTTTTTTTGCATGTTCTGGTCAATCTTGGGTGCACATGTCCATGACGCAAGCACACACACTGACGCTTTTTAGTTGTTCCTTCAGTGTTTGCATGTATGATGAACTGACAGGCATGTTTGCTACAATACTGTCCACATATATGTCTGTGCTTTCCATCAGCTCTTTGTCTGACATGTTCATTGGTTTTTTTCAAAGGCGAGCGGGACAAAATATCTGCTGTCCAGAGCGATTTCCCTGGGGTGTACTGCACATTGTACGAGTAACGCATGAGTCTCATTCTCAATCGCTGGATCCTGGGTGGCAATAGAGCCAGAGCTCGTCCTCCCAGTAAGAAAATGAGAGGTTTGTGGTCCGTTTCGAGACAGAAATGTTTACCAATCAAGAAATCATTAAAATTGCTCACACACCCATGTAGACACCAGTGCCTCTTTTTCCACTTGTGCATATCATTGTTCAGTAAGAGGAAAGGACCTTGATGCATACGCCACTGGTCGCCATCCTTCTTCCCACAGCTGCAAAAGAACACCTCCGAGACCATAGGATGAAGCATCTGCTGATACTTTAATGTCTCTGTTGGGGTCATACATTGCGAGCACTGGAGGTGAGGTCAGTGCATCTGTTAATGTTTTGAAAGCTCTCGCTTGGTCCACTCCCCAGTACCATGCGTTCTTTTTGGAAAGAAGATCTCGCAGGGCTTTGTCTTTTTCAGCTAAATGGGGGAGGAACTTGCCCACTTGATTCACCATGCTCAGAAAACTGCGCAACTCTGACACATTAGTTGGCTCGGCCATTTCTGTAATTGACTCTGTTTTCTTCAGTTCTGGGCTGATTCCTGTATCCGCTATGATGTGACCCAAGAAAACGACCTTGCTCTGGGAAAGCTCGCATTTTTCAACATTCAGCGTTATTATGTAATTACACAATCGAATAATAAACGCATACAGCCCATACAACAAATGTACCAGGGACAATTATAAATACACCACACTAACCTGACCTTTAAACTGTTAACAACAACCCCACAGTTACTGATTTATTCTGACATTTCTACTGATTAATGCTGATGTACATGAAGTGAACTTCCACTGTTTTGGCTGCCATTCAGTAAATATGTACACTAGTCCCTCACACTGTTGCACAGGTCCCATCAGTGATGATGACGAAGGATGCTGTCGGTGTGTGTGATGCTTTCATGGCTACACATTAAAAAAGTTTTAAAGTTAATGACACTGTGATGAAGCCAGTTAATTGTGGCTATTTCACAATGAGCTATGTGATACAGGGCTGGCTTTTTTCCTGATCTCAGTGGTTTTCTGACGCTTTTAAAAAAGATTTTTGAATGTTGTTGAATAATTTTGACCTATTTTCGGTTTTTAAAATTTTGAATTTATATATATATATATATATATATATATATATATATACACACACACACACACATAATTACATTCATATATGTGAATGTCTCCAAATATTAATAAAAGACTTCAGAATTTATTTTTCACATCTGAGAGAAACTTTATACATTTCTCAGTTGTTTCAGGTCATCATTTTGTTATAAACTTGCCTAAAACTTGTTGACCCAAACTGCAATCTCATCCACAGGAGGCGTTCAGTAGAACCACATTATTCCTAAAATAAATAATATTATTTTTTCTAACTGTGGCTCTAATTCTCCGTCCTTCCATAAAAAGTATTTAATCTTCAGTTTTTTAAATGAGTCACGTGGTACGACCAACAGTAGCGGTTTTTGATACGGGCGACGGTTGCCTGGGGCGGACGTGGTGGGGTGCGGTATCACGGGCATCGGCACAAAAAAAAAAAAAATGCTCGTACTCATGCTGCCCCGACATCAGCCAGCGCATATTGGGAATGGCATAGGCACCGATCGGTTTTTTATCGCCCATTTCCTGGGAGTAAGGGCGCCCTCCGTTTGCGAGGTGCGCCTGCTGCTTGCGGCACAGGGAGGAGAGGGCGGGGCGGCGGGGGATTCTCTGGCTGGCTGGAACAGCATCTAATAACCAACTCGCAAAATAAAACAAAATACAAACAAACAAACACGAAAACACCAGACATCATGATACAGACTTATAATTTGCACCGGTGTTTTTTTCGAAATTCTATACGCGAAAAGTGAGCGCGAGAGCCCTCGGTGCGCCTGCTCGCTGCTGAAGTCAAAGTAAACTTTACTGTCATCTCCGCTACATACAGTCCAGTATATAGAGAGATGAGACGATGAGGCTCCAGTTACAGCAGTGCAAGTAAACAAACAATAAATATAAGAAGAGTAAGAAAATAAATATACACTTTAGGACCAGGGGTAAAGGGATCAATAACAATTTAAAAGTCTCACACACAACCTGTCGAAAGGGGAGGGAGACCTGCTGCTTCCAAATAGAGCACATTTCATTCATAATGTTGTAAATCCAAGCCCATTATGTATTCATGATTTGAATCCTGGGTTGTGCGAAATCCCAGAAAAAAACCCTAGACAAAGTGAATCTGTGAAATAAGGTGTAGGTCTATTAGGTTATTGTCAAGAGATGTACTCTAAGACACTTCTTCAGCTGAGAATCAGAGAGGAGAAACACACAGTTTTACTTGCATGCCAGGGCAGCCACAGAGCACCCGCACTTGGAGTGAGGGCTCCGAGACTCGCACTGTGCCACTGCCCTGCTCTTTATTTATACACAAGAAGAGTAATACAACAGTGAATATGTTTGTTCAGTGGAATGTTGATGCGTGAGCATGTGCAGATATGTGTGTGTGTGTGTGTGCGCGTGTGTCAGGAGAGGCTCCTCTACCTGGTACAAAGTGAAACTGCTTATTAAGCTCTTATCTAGCAGGTACTGCTCCTTCCCTGCATGATAACGGGTCACAGTGAATCAAAAACAGTCTGAGTTATAAAGAGGTCATCATGCAGTATTCTATCATATGCAAACTTATATTATTAAAAGATTATACTGACTACAATTTTCTATTGACAGTTATGTTGTGGTGATCCCTGAGTTAAAGGATGGGTGTTTATATGTTACACCCTGAAAAGGGGCTGAAAAGGGGATAAGTCAATGATGACGCTCAGACACGATGTTTCTCTTTCAGCAGCTTCATTGCGAATGATTCAGAAATATAAACATACATACAAAAGTATTAAACATCTTAATAACAATGTACAGTCTCTGTTAGTTGTAAGAGAATATATCTCAAGACTGTTTTCTTTCCTTTCCTTTAAGCTACAGATTAAATTGAATGTAAGAATTTACAAAAACAGCTTATGAATCAATAAACAAACTTAGATCATTAAACTTAAATGTACAGAGAATAAACAAAATATTCATATAAAAATACTAATAGGCATTTGTCCCTTCACACAAAATAAACATGTTCTTTGCCCAGATCAAATGCAAAATGCACACAATGCTGTATGTTTCATACACAGTCTGGCACGATAATGCTCCATGCTAGCCACCAACAGAGCACTTAGCTTAGCTAGCTGCTTATAGCTTATCCTAACAACACAGTTAACATAAATTATCTAAATATTCCTAGTATCCTCTTGGTACATTTGGAAACACGGTCAGTACAGCTCAACATACATATTTATAAAGTTCAAAAGCAGAATTGCTCAATTATTACCTGAAAAGGGGATAAGTCAATGATGACGCTCAGACACTATCCCCGTTTCTCAATATGCGTACTTGTGCGTACTTGCGTTCTCGTGTACTCGTGATACGTCATCAGTCGGAGACCAAGTACTGTTCCAATTCGAAGTACGCATCAAGCCGAGAACGCGAAAAAGTCCCGGATGTGTTCTCGATCCGCCCGTTTTATCGAGCATGCATCGGTGGTGACTTGTGTGGACTTGGTACAGCTAAATATCCCAGAATGCATTTCGTCCAGAACAGCGGACTCTCGGCACATCGTTTTCACCCCCCACCCCTGCTCGCGGTCTTTTCGCTACTCAGGTTAAACAAACCCCAGCAGCTGTCTATTGTATTAAATGTCCACTAAAATAATAATAAAAGAGTTCTAACATCTCACCTGCTTGTTTTTATTAAGGTATGTACACGTATGTACATGTACACTATTTTTATTAATAGAGGTTTCACTACTGAGGTTAAAAATGATATATAAGTCACTTAGATCACTTCTAAATGTTAATGTTTGGTTTATTTCAGTGTTTTATTTGTTCCTGAGTAAACCGGTTTGGCTGTGATTAAAGTTAAGCTTCATAACATGTTACTCACAGTTAAATTAAGAGGGGACGGCAGTAAAAACTCCAGACCTGTGACATCATCACGTACGCTGGTGTTCCAATTGTACAAATCACGAGTCCGTGCTCGCGTTCTCGGCGAGTCCGTACTCCCGTGCGTTCTCGGCGAGTACGTACTGGCCGAGAACGCGAGTACGTACTCGCGTACTTGAGAATTGAGAAACGGCCTATGCTTCTCTTTCAGCAGCTTCATTGCGAATGAGGCATCGTGGCCAGAGCTCCCCCTTCCAGCAACGGCAGACATAACGAATCAATCATGATGACTAAATCACATGGATTATTCCCCAGACTCGACAAGTAGATCACAGATTGAATTTTACACAGGTTGTAGTCAAATTAAGGATTGTTATCCGGTTGAACAAAGTCATGAACTCTTTTAACTGTTTTAGCCTGTGTTACATTACATCTCTTTGATGGGACTTCTTTTACCCTTTATGTTACGTTCTTAGTCTAGGCGTATATGAACGCAACAAGAAATTGGCCCACTCACGCTCCACCAAAGCAAGAACACAAACAACAATATCTTCTAAAATGCTAAGCAGCCATTTATTTACTTCAGCTGTGAGCAGTGCCAAAAATAACAAACAAAACTCCCTACTGGTCCCTGTGCTTTCCTACACAAAATAAACACCAACCAAAAGACAATCTAACTTTCTAACCAAAAAAAAACAGGAGAAAACTTAATCAACAAAAATGGCTTCTCACGCTTACTAGGCTGTTGCAGTGAAGAATATGTACAAGGTGAACAAAATACACGACTGCTACATGACAAGACTATTTACAACTATTTACAAACTAAAATTCTAACACCAGACACACGAGTGGAACATGGTGGACACACAGATGGACCAGCCCCAACTACAAAGACAGAGGACGCGACTTAAATACACACAGGGAAATTACACACAGGTGGGCAACACAGCTGGGAATAATCAACAAGACGAGACAGAGGTAAAACTGAACACTCACATGAGACGCAGACCTTCACAATAAAACAGGAAACGAGAACAAATCCTTAAACATAACATAAAACAAAACACTGACAACATTAAATCGTAACATTGTTTATACATTTACATATTTGTAATAAATTGAATAATAAATTGAGTAACTTTTAACCACAACTGTTTACTCCATTATGAACTTCAACTAATAATCAATCTATCACACATACTGGAGTGCAAAATTAAAACCAATGGAAGATGGACAAGAAAAGTTCAAAGCTATCAGGTCCTCAGTTTAGAAAAAAAGGGAAAAGAAGAGGAGGAGAAACGAGCAAAAGATACAGGTAAGCAGATGTGTCATTGGATAATGGCAGGTCATGTGTCCTGAAACAATCAGAATACTTTATTAATCCCTAAGAAAATGATGTAGGTAGGTTACAGTTGCTCCAAGAAGAAATGGTAAAAATAGTAACAGTAACAGATTAAACTCCAAACAATAAATTATGTTACAGATTTTAATATTAATTAGTTATTGCCAATTGTTGATTTCTCCTGTTCTCGTTGTATGACGGATTATGATGGCTGTTTGGTAGCTGTTTGCATACTATGCATACTCTCTCTCTCTTCGTGTGTGTGTGTGTGTGTGTTTCTCTGGTGAAATTCAGTATGGTTCTGACAACAGTTTTATGTTAATGTACAATCCTTAATATATTTTGTGTGTGTGTGTGTGTGTGTGTGTGGGGGGGGGGGGGGGGGGGGCAGAGGTAGTGTTCGCCCAGGGCGCCAAACAGGCTAGGACCCCCACTGACGACCAACTCGCGAGGCCTCGATGCATCATCATCACAAACTTCCACGCGCACTCCGAAGCCTCACCGCGCCGCGGAAGGATACACCGCACATCGACTTCACCGGTGTTCTGAGAAACCGGAGCAGCCTCGCATCCTCGAGCTGAGCCGGAGGTAGGTAGCACGTACACGCCCCCCTTCCTCGTGTAACGGGCACGCACGCACGTCACAGTGGACACAAAATGAGCACCAACGGTAAACGTGTTTTTTTGTTGTTGTTGTTGTTTTTAATTTCCCTACTGGAAGAAAAAAACAAACCTGTCGCGTTAAATAGTGCCGCGTTTGTAAGGAAAAAAGCGCTGGGGGGGGAACAGAAAATTGTCATGCTACCATACTTGTGGGGACCAACAGTCACTAACGGGGACAAAGTGTCTGTCCCCACGAGTTTGAAGTTATTTTTGAGGGTCAAAATGTGGTTTTAGTGTCAGGGTTACAGTTAGCATTATGTCAATGAGATGTTCTCACTAAGATATGAAAACGAGTGGTCGCGCGTGGGTTGCTGTGACCTCTGACCCTTAAAGAGCGGGAACATTAGCTGGTGTTTTCCTGCTGACCTTACAGGCTGTAACTGTGACCTCTGTGAACTCAAACTAGGATCACAGAGATGTGTCTGCAGTCTGAGTCTGTGGTCTGTGTCAGGTCTCCACACAGCGCACATTTTGACAGTTTGACGGTTAGCTCTTAGCTCAGTGCAAAACAAGCAGCTTCTCCACACCAGTTTGAACCGGTCAGATAGACGCACACTGTGCTATAAACTGTGAGCTGCTAAGAGAGGTCATCCTCTGTTTACAAGCTGGCTGCAGTTAACTGCTTGCAGGCTGTGGTTTCCCTAACAAAGCTACAAGTTCACTGACTCATTGGCTGTTTTGCTCCAGAATAAACGACCTATGGGTGTGAAAATGTGTTTAAAATCACAGTGCACAGCTACAAGTACAACGCTTGAAATCAACTCCAGAGTTTTTTTTCCTGCTTCCTGTATCATGACATACCAGGTGAACAGGCCTCACCTCAACATTAAACTGCTGTCAGCTATCCAGTGACTTCTGAGCCTCTGACAATGAGACGCCTCGTGACACAGTTTAGTTAAACCCCCTAAATAACAGTTGAAACTTTGCACTTCAGTGACATGTTAACATTTTATCTAAACTCCACTGTGGCGATGTACAAAAATGGTGTGAATGTTTAAGAACTGTAGGAAAAAATAATCCAACATCTAAATCTTTTATTTCACAGCTCACAGGTAGAGGTGACATATCTGAGGAGGAGGAGGAAGGTTGGCAGAGGTCTGGACGACTGAGGGAACAGAGGCAGCAGGAAGGCTTCACTCAGAAAGGTGCTTAGAAATAATCGCACAGTTGAACAGCCCTCGCCTCACATTAAACCAGTGGTTCCCAAACTTTTTTTGCTAGGACCCCCTTTGTATTACAAGAAAATCCCCCCCACCCCCGGAAACACACACACAATCGCACCCTCTAACCGCACACACCCATATTTTGTTTGTTTTGTTTATTCCACACCGGCGTTTAGAATCACTGAAAACAGAGATTTTTTAAAGCTCAGTTTTTGCGTTTACATGTGGACGAGGAATACGGAGTTCGTCACGCGACATCAATGGTATGTGCCTTTTTTCACGCCACACTGCGCCACGTTATTGTTTACATGAGATGAATTTGTACAATGGCTAGATAGAGACAAAATGCTGTTACTGTTAATCTGACTATCTTCAGGTTTTACAGGCTTACATATACACACGCAGTTACTATCCCTCCATTTAGAAAGGCAGAGGCGTCACGGTGTAATTATTTTACATGTAGTTGTTTTTTTCCTGTGTAATAATATTCAACATTGCTATCAATACATTTTTCAAAAAATGCCTCTCTGTGCAAAATGGGTTCAAAAACATAAACAACTGTGGGATACTGTTTGTCTGTGATTTGGACAGGGGGAACAAATCGTGGCAGGATCAGCCTGATATTATTTGTATCCCGCTGTAACTTTACTGTATAAAGAGCTTACATCTCCAAAATGTCAGGAGTAGTTAGTCATTACAACAAGTGTTTGTGAACTAAAAATCAAGAATGTGGGATACTGTTTGTCCGTGATTTGGAGAGCCCAGTGCGTGCTCCCGAGGAAGGGAAAACCAGTTATGCAGGGGGGACCTACCTTGGCACTTGTGCAGGTGGAGCAAAAGGGAAGATATGCTTCATCATATTTTCTAGTCTTTGGCTTGGAAGGAAGTTGGTTTGGAAAAATATTTGGCAATGCTTCATCTCCTGCTTTGCGTTTGTGTTGAAGCCCCGACAAAAACCTGTCCATTAGCTAGCAGTGTCCAAGCGTTCTTTTTTTCTTTTTTATAAATTCATACCGCGCCCCCCCTGCAATGGCTCTGCGCCCCCCACTTTGGGAACCTTTGCATTAAACTGACATTACTGCTGTCAGTTATCCAAGTGAGCTTCAGAGCCATTGAAAATGAGAGACGCCTCATGTCACAGTTTAGTAAAATGCTTTAAGTCAGTGGTTCCCAAACTTTTTCCAGCCACATACCCCTTGAGCCATGTCAGCCTCAGCTGCATACCACCCTGCTTCCAGCTACTCATAATTAGTGTCTATAAATAGATTGCAATACCACAGGCATAAAAATAAATATTGCACGGTGGATTATTTCTCACTACCAAATTAATTAATTAATTAATTTTAATAATGACACCATTTTAGTCATGTTCTTTACTACTTAATGCTAGCAGTGTATCAAAAGATTTATTATAATGAACCATTTTGTCGAGAGCAGACCAAAGGACCAAACGATCCTCAAGTTACAGTGGCACCTTACACTGTTTGATAGTGTGAGATCATTTGAGCACAGAAAATCATGCAGCTCGGGAAAGAATTCTGTTGTTTGTGTCCATGCAAAAACATGTTTCAGACGGACAGGTATTCCCTTTGCAGCAAAAGCCTCTTGGTGAATATTGGAGGCAACTTCGACTGTCAGGTGGCAGTCAATTGGGCAAATCACGCCAATGTATTTTGTCAGTGCATTTTTTTTGTTGAACACCAGAGGGTGCTATATAAACATGTATTTAGTATAAATTTAGGCTTTTTGAATTTGCGAAACCCCCTGTACCCCCTACAGGTACCCTTGGGGGTATGTGTACCGTAGTTTGGGAACCACTGCCTTAAATAAAAGTTGAAACTTTGCACTTGAGGCCCATGTTAACGTTTCATCTAAACTCCACTGTGGCGATGTACAACAAACAAAAATGGTGTGACTGTCTAAGAACTGTAGGAATAAATAATCCAGCATCTAAATCTTTTATTTCACAGCTCACAGGTGGAGGTGACGTATCTGAGAAGAAGAGGAAGGTTGGCATTGGTCTGGACCACTGAGGGAACAGATGCAGCAGGATGGCTTCACCCAAAAAGGTGCTTAGAAATAATCGCTGTAAATAAAAAATCTAAACACGACAGGGTAAAAAAAGAAACTTACGCTGCCGAGACTAATAGCCACAGCCCCCGTGTCCTGTTTAAATTGTTTAATTCTGCGATTAATCCTTGCCCCGATCAGTTCGACTTGGCCTCCCCAGCTCTCTGTGAGCAATTCTTAAATTAGTTTATGGGCCGTGTCCCATCGGCACTTAAACATGCGGTGGTGCAAACTGTCCTAAAACAAAGTAGCCTTGACCAAAGGGACCTTGTGAACTATAGGCCGATCTCAAACTTCCGTTTTTACCTAGAATACTAGAGAGTATTGTCCTCTTGCAATTACAGGCCTACTTAAATGCAAATAATATTGGTGACAAATTTCAGTGTGTGTTTAAACCTCACCACAGCACTGAAACAGCTCTGCTGTGGCTTTTCAATGATCTTCTTTTAATTACTGATTCAGGTCGCCTTGCCGTTCTAATTTTATTAGATCTGTCCTCTGCTTTTGATATGGTAGATCATAACATTCTTCTAGAGAGACTAGAACATGCAGTAGGCATTAAGGATTCTGTCCTTAATTGTTTGAAATCCTACCTCTCAGGTAGGACTTTTTCTGTCATGATGTGATGCCACTCGTCTGCTGCTACCCCTCTTTGTTGTGGAGTACTGCAGGGGTCCGTGCTAGGCCCTTTGCTGTTTTCCTTATACATGGTACCTTTGGGCTCTATCTTTGACAAGTAGCAAATCTCCTATCACTGTTATGCTGACGACATTCAAATCTATTTCCAATTGTCTGCTGATCTGTCAGCCTCATTGATTCGTTTGACTATCTGACTATTTGAGAGAGGTCACAGAGTGGCTGTCAGCCAATTCTCTTATTCTAAATGAGTAAAAAACTGAGGTTATGGTGTTTGATAGTCACACTCTCTGAGATCAACTAGCTGCCCTATTTGTAGGGCTGCCACAAATGATTATTTTGATAGTCGACTAGTCACCGATTATTTTTGCGATTAGTCGACTAATCAGATCATGCATCCATTGAACGTACAACGTACAGCTTATTGCACCAGCATGCATCTGCTCTTATATAACTGTCATTAGCTTACAGCTTTAAGTGTTTAAGGTATGTGCTAACTAAAAATAAAGACAAGATGATAGTTTATTAAATTTAAATGAAATTTGCAGATTGTTTAGGTGAAGTTTAATAAACTCAGCCGTCTGCTCCTTGCTATCTAAAATATAACGGGACACCGGAGTATATTCTCGAGCCTCTCACACTTCTGATAATCAGTTGTCTGCTTGACGTTTATTCAGCTGTGTAAAAACTATAACCTTAATCTCATCCAAACCGATTTACTCAGGAACAAATAAAATACTGAAAAAAGCCAAACAATAACATTTTTAAGTTATCTAAGTGACTTATATTACATGTTTGACCTGAGTAGCGATAGACGGCGGTGGGTTTGAAAACGATTTGCCGGGAGTCCGGTGTTCTCACAGGCTCTAGTGAGCCTTGAACCCCAGCTAGCTATCGAGCTGGTGGGTAACAGACCTCTCCGAAAACGTCGGAGCGCTTTTGAAAATATGTGGTGTCTTGATAAACTGAGCAGATATTTGAGGTTTACACAGTTACATTCTCGCCTGAAAATATGTTAAACGTTTATTTTGTGACCCAGAAAGAATAATAAGAGTAATATTAAAACTAACTAGCTGGCGCCATTGTTGGAAACTGAGGAGGGCCGCGATGGGCCGCGCTATGAATTCTGGGACACAGCTTCTTCTTCCGGGTTTAACGGCAGCTGGCATCCTTGTACATGCAGTGCTGCCATCTTCTGTTTCAGTCCGTTATTACACTCTTAAATCCTACTACTTATTCCTGCGTCTTTTGGGATCTTACAAAGCTTCAAACGACGCGACGACTATTAAATTAGTCGTTGACGATTTTGATAGTCGACGTAATCGTGACTAGTCGACTAATCGTGGCAGCCCTACCACACAGTTTTGCACAAAATTAATATTCCCATTAACCCCGTTCTAAACAGTTTATAACAATCTATCATCACTAAATTCTAAATTTCTTTTCAAACTTACGTGTGTTAAATCTACACCACTTAGCATTTATGTCATGTATTCACATTCATGAATGTAAGCATGTCTTCATTGCGTGTATGTATTTGTATTCATATTAATATTGAGTGTAAGCTGGTCTTCATTGCCTCAATGTGTTTTTAGAATCAGGTTTAATTCATGCATCTTTGCACTGAGCTGTGGATTCAAACTGTCTCACTTCTGATTCTCTCCAAAAGTAATTTCACATGTAACAATTTGTATATGTGTCTTTTCTATTCATTCATGTAATTGTTAGTTTATTTATTTCTTTATCTCTCTCTCTCTCTTTTTTTTTTTTTTACCTCTCTGTTGTGATGCTCTGGACATTCCTAAACCTCCATGAGTTCAGTCTCAATCTTCAATCCAATTTCCCATATGCTTTCACTGCATCACGTCTCGGTTCACCTCTCACTGATCCTCGTCCCGGTTCTCACAGTTTCCTGTGTGGCCTCGCAGATCAACCACAGGCCCAAATCAGCGGTTTCTTCTCTCCATTGCTTCTCTCTTGATCTTTTCAGTCTTTTCTTGGAGGTTAACTCCCAGCATCGCAAATTTGAAACTCAGTGTCCAGTGCTGTCCAGTGCTTTCACACAGTCATCTCACTGTTCAACTTCCCAGCTTGTAGTTCAGAGTGCATGTTCCATCAAGTGTTTTCCTACATGCTGCTGCTGGAGTCTTCAGTGTTACAGTTCAGTTGCACTGTCTTTTTGCCTGCTGTTAATTCTTCAAGTACACGGTGTTCTGTCTGTCTTCTGTCTTCGTCAGGAGATTGACTGTCCTTTAAGCTTCTTCTCAGGATAAGGACAGAATGAGAGGTGAAGCTGTCAGATTTTTAAGCCAAAGCCTGGCCTGTTTTCGTCCCAATTCTGTTAATCTATCATTTTGCCGCTGTACTCATGTTTTCAAGTTGAGAAGAGTCCATCTGTATTAACACACTAAAACATTTATTTGATATCATTTTCATTACTATTTCTTAATACATTCAGTCTCTAATTCCTCTGTTTTCATGTTGCAGCGTCACAAGCTCACAAACTATATTCAGACTTGCTGGTTCACTTCCTGCTTCACTTCCTGCCAGACACACACACACACACACGGCAATTTGCCTACACACACACACTTTTTTATTTCACTGAATTTCATTTGTTTCTACAACCTTTGCCATCAAAGCCCAGTCCAGAGCAGTTTTTCAGTCACACTCATTGTCTCTCTTTACCTTCAGTAACATTTCAGTAAGGATTTGATTGTGCCTTTCAAGCAAGCCATTGCTCCATGGACTGTACCCTGCAGTGGTTTTAACCTCAATGTTAAATTTCTCTGCCATGTCTCTTATTTCTTCATTATTAAATTCACTGCCATTGTCACTGAATAGTCTGCGTGGTGGACCGTGAATGCTTATCCAGCAGTGGATAAAGTGCTTCACTATCTCCCTGGGTCTGTTTGTGGTGATGATACTTCCTGCACTGAATCTTGTGAAATGGTCAATGGCATGTAGATACCACAGTCCGGGCTCAAGCTATTGCAGGTCCACTGCAACAGTTTCATTGTATGTTGAAGCCATGGGTAAACCCACTGCAGGCTTATGTTTTGGTTTACTGTATCGGATGCATGTTTCACAGTTTTTTATAATATTCTTCGGGATTGTGATGCCTTCATCATCACCATTGCCTGAGCAAGACAGAAGTTTTTGCAGTCTGTCAACTGATACATGTCCAAATTGTTTCTGTAGTTTAAGAAGGACTGTCTTTTTCTCCTTTGTTGTCATATTTTCTGTCACAATGAGAATTTCATCTTCATCACCAGGTGTCTCACTTTTCTCTAGCTGGCTTTTATTAAGGTTGCTCTCATTTCTCAAGTTCACACAAAAGTGTCCAGAAGATGTCAGTTCAAGTTTTACAGGCTGATCAAACATTGTTACTTTGTCTTGAGCAATGTCCAAAACTGCACTTGCTCTCTTTAATGAAGTCTTCTGTTTCTATCTTGCATCTAGTTTGTCCTATTTTTGCTGGAATTGTCACTTTCCTTGTGGATTGAACAATTTTTCCATCACCAAAGCGGAACGGTCTTGTGCTCTTTTCATCTTTTATTTTTTGCAAGTCTTTCTGAGGTAACTCACTTACATAATCTGTGAGCCATTTTTCTCCACACACAGTTCTTGTACAAGCAGTGTCAATTACAGCAGACCCTAAAGCTGTAATCATGAAGATCTGTGTATCAGAGGGTGATTCGTTTGAAAACAGAGTAATAGTACATTCTTCAACATCACTCTTTGATCCCTCAGCTTTTGCTAACTTCACATGTTCTGTTTTGTTAGGGCAATCTTTTACCCAGTGATAAGTGCTTTGGCATACTGCACATCTTGTTCTCCTCCCATATTTGTCAAGTGGATTAGTTTCTGCACCTATTCTTTGGGGTTGCTCTGAGTTTGAACTACGTTCACGCTTGCCTGTGTACTTTGTGAAGTAAGCGGAGTCGCCCTCTTGTGGCGAAGAGACGCTATTGCCAAAAATCCTTTTCAAGGCTGATTTCATGCTATCAAAAGAGATGGTGGAACAAGCAGTAAGTGCTAGCTGTTTGTCTTTAGTACTTAGTCCCGCGGTGTTTAGCAGCTTAAATGCTAACACTGCATCTGGTAATTCCATTTTGAACTTACGTATCTTGTTGTACCATCGTTCAAATTTCGATAATGTAATCCACCATCGACGTGCCACTTTGTCTGTTGATCCGATCAAATTCCGTGTAAGCTTCATACTGTCGATCTTTTTCTTCTTTTAAAAACACAGAGTCCAGTTTGGTAAGAAGAATATCCATCCCCGTATCCGTGTTGAGGTCATGGGCTGCGATTTCCAGTGCGCTTTCCCTCGCTCTTCCCGATAGCGACAAAGTAATCGCTAGAGCCTGCCTTTTTTTGTCCAAGTCTGTAACGAGTCTCCAGATTTCAATTTCATTTTTCCAACTTTCATAAGACGTCTTCTCATCGAACGATGGTGGAACTTTGTAATTCTCAGCAGCAACCATCCTCTGCTACCAATGTTAGTCCAATAATCACACAACTGGCAGTAACTCTCTCTACTCTGGACTTCAACTCGCTCACCTCCAGCGATTACAGCTTGTCCAAAATGCTGCGGCTCATCTCCTAACTGGAACTAGAAAGTTTGCCTCTATTACTCCAGTTCTCGTTGATTTACATTGGCTACCTATCAAGTTTCATATTGATTTAAAATTTCTGCTGCTTACTTTTAAAAGTCTAAATAACCTTGCGCCAGACTATCTCGCTGACCTCCTCAGTCTGCATGCTCCTAGCCGTGCCTTATGATCATCTGGTCAGTTACTTCTGGCTCAACCCAGGCACCGCCTAAAGACTAGGGGCGATCGTGCCTTTGTCTCTGTTGCACCAAACCTCTGGAATAGTCTTCATGCTACCATTCTGCCTCTGACTCCATTCAGTCTTTTAAAGCACACTTGAAAATGTATCTATTCAAACTGGCATTTCCGACATGCTAAATATAACCTGTCACTAACCGCTGTATTATTACTCATTTCTCTGGATACTATTATGGATTATCATTTTTTTCTTATTAATGCTTTTGTTTGTTCCTCTATTTTATTTTGTCACTTACTGATTATTATGCTATTGTGAAGCATTTTGGTGTACCCTTGGTTTTAAATATGCTATATAAATAAACTTGCAAAATTGTAAGAGACCACATGATGAAGCACTGCTGCTTACTGAGCCTTAGAGAAGCCGCGGCAAGACAAAATCTAGACCCGGAGAAGAGAGACGTTCCCACAGTTTGAAGAATTAGTTGCTTCATGATTTGTATTTTCACATGAACTAAATAACAGAGCAGCTTTTCTCACTGGAGCATGGAGCGTGCTCTGGACCTGAGACTTGTTTGTAGGATTGGACGATGGAGAGTTTGTAACATATACTGATTAAGAATGAACATTTCAATCAGGAGTATCACTATACTTTTAGCTGGTAAACACTCTGTAATGTCGCCATTGTTTTTGCTCGTCCATAGTGTGCCGTCCTTGTCTCTCTGTGCTCCTTTTTTCTCTTTCCCTCAAAACCCCGAACCCTGAGCCTGTTTACATTTGATGTTCCTTCCTGTTAAAAGGGGGGTCTTTCCTGCCACGGTCACCATGAGTGGTGCATAGGGTTGGAAAACTGCTGGTCGCTCAGGCTGAAACAGGCAAAAACATATATGCAAAAACATGTGGGAAACAAAGCAGTGAGATCCTGAATGTTTCCACATACATGTGAACCAGACCACGTTCACACGTGTGACTTGTATAATGACTCCATCATGTTAGACGCCTCATACAACTCCTCACTGATATGCGTAAGTACGTAATACAGGGATGTTCCAAGAAATATTATTTGTTATCATATCTTTAGCTAAATCTATGAAAAATGCCAAAGAAACAGTTTGATAGCATAAAACAGTATTTTGTACCAACAATGTGATTTCCAAAGAGCAGTTAGCTGAAGGGTGCCATTTTGGAGAAGAGTGTTTTTGGGAATAATAAAACATAGATGACTTGTTCTGACAGCATTTCATTTGGACATACTTACAAATTTTAAACTGTATATGATCAAACACAGCCGAGCATTTTAAATGTCTTAAATATACCATAAGTATAAGCCATAGTTCCATATTTAGTTCCCATTACCTGCATTTTGTTCATGACACTGTATCTTGTGAATAAATTGTAATTGTGTCATTTTCTTTTTTATCTAAATGTTTTGATGTGCACTAACACAGATTCATATCTGATTTAGCTCGAGGTGAATGTACTGTTGAACGAAGTCTTATAAGGTTATAGTCAGTTTGATAAACCTGACATCTGGAAGTGTCACCATGTTGGCCGTCCACCTGAGTTATAATCTGTTTGTCTTTTTCTGTTGAATTAGGACAAGCTGGGCAAAGAAATGTTGAAAAAACACAGATGTCAGCAATGTGAAAAGGCTTTCCACAACCTGAAGCAACTAAGGAGACATCAAAGATGTCACACTGAAGAAAGATTGTACAACTGTGATCAGTGTGAGAAAACATACAAAACAGTAAGCGCGCTGAGTGTTCATAAGAAAACGCACAGTGGAGAGAAATCACATATGTGTCAGGAGTGCGGCAGTGCATTTATCTCATTGACGAAGTTATCGACTCACATTCAACGGTATCACACTGGAGAGAGGCCGCACCATTGTCAGCAATGTGACAAAGGGTTTGTGACCCAAAGAGAACTAAAGAACCATCAGAAAGTTCACACAGGAGAAAAGCCATACAGCTGTGGCGAGTGCGGGAAACGTTTTTCACAGCGTTCTACTCTTGTCTGTCACCGGCGCATTCACACTGGGGTGAAACCATTCAGATGTGAGGAGTGTGGAAAAAGTTTCACTCAATTAGGTCATCTAAAGAGGCACAGGAACATCCACACAAAAGAAATGAATTTCTCCTGTGAGCACTGCGGTAAAGCTTTCCCTTTATCATCTAACCTTAGGAGGCATGTTGTTATGCACACCGGAGAGAAATCACACAGATGTGACCAGTGTGGGAAAACATTCACCTTGAGGCAATACCTGAGAATCCACACACGTATTCACACTGGAGAAAAGCCATACAAGTGCAGACACTGTGACAAGACTTTCACCTCACAGTCTAACTGCAGAATACATGAACGCATCCACACTGGAATGAGACCGTACAGCTGTGAGGAGTGTGGGAAGAGTTTCACTCAATTAGGTAATCTAAAGGGGCACAGGAACATGCACACAAAAGAAATGCTTTTCTCCTGTGAGCAGTGCGGGAAGGTCTTCCCTTCTTGTGGTGCATTTTATTATCATAAAAGGATCCACTGTGGAGTGAAACCCTACAAGTGCAAACATTGTGAGAAGGCATTCTCCACATTATCGTCCTGTTCAGCACACGAGCATGTACACAGTGCAGAGAGAGCCTACAGTTGTGGTGAGTGTGGAAAGACCTTTTCAAGGTCCAGCTACTTGAAAACCCACCAGCGCTGCCACAGGCAAGAGAAAACATTCAAATGTGAGTAGTGTGGGAAAGCTTTCACACTGTCATGTAACCTCAGGCGTCACCTCGACACGCACACTCGAGTAAAACGGCAATAATGTGCCCTGTGCGGGAAAAAATTCAAAAGGGTACAAAGTCATCACTGTACTCACACTGAAGAGACAACCTGAAGGTGTAAATGCTGTTAACAAACCCTCATTAAGCAGTTGTGATGTCAACATACTGTGTCTTTCCTGTTTGCTTTTTTTAAAAGATGTTTTTGTAGTTGGGCATTTTATTTGATTAAAAAAACCCATTCCTAGCATTAGCATGGATTTTTTTTTTTCAAGTGTGTGCTGTTATTTAAAACAGCCATTTTAATTGTTGGTTTCTATTTTAGTGTGTTGTTTTATTTATTTATTTATTTTATTTTGATATGAGGTTTTAAGAAACAGATGCCATTTTATTTTCTCTGTGAATTTTTTTAACACGTTTTCCAAAACAAAACAAAAAAAAAAAGCCAAAACATTTTTAATCATTTCAGATTCAAATTGGAGGAAAAGGAAGTGAATTCTTCCTAATTCCTACTCCTGTCCTATATAAAGAAACACGCCCTTTAACACGAATGTTAAAAATGGCAGGTTTGTTTGAACCAACAGATTTCTTTTAAACTAAGCAGGTTTTGTCTTTCTAAGAATATTTTATGTGTTTATTACTGAGTTTTGTTGTGACAAAAACATCATTTTCTTGATGTTTTCATTATATGACACTTGATATGAATTTTTCTTTGGATACGAGTTGTTTTAGGCACATTGTTCAGGCCTACATCATTATTGTGTTGCTGTTGCATTAATAGAACTTTGTTTTGAGGCAGCTGAAGTTGCAGATGTTGCAGACTTTGTACTTTGATGTTAACAAAGTTTTACACAAACTGATGTGTTTATTAAAACAGTTTTTTGGAGGTCCAAACATGACCGACCAAAGTGTTCACTGTTGATACAGTTACTGAAAATGTTTTGTTATTAGGACTCAGAGAGGACCTAACTTCTGCTGTGAGTGACTTGGAAATACTGACTTAAAGCTTGGAAATTTGTCAGGGTTTTGTTAACTTATAGCAATGTTGATAATAATAATAATAATAATTTTGGATCTTGTGTTTAAGTTTTTGCCTTATTGACTGCTGTTCAGTCATTTCTAACATGAACCGTTTATCTGTTTTCAATGAATTGCCAAAATATAAATAAATATACTCTCAAATGGTATAAGGACATCGTTTCTTGCCTTCAGCTCATAGAATTGTGTAGAATTCAGATCTATGACATTGAGATAACTCATCATTAAAAGCATGAGGCGTTCTGATGTGATCTTGGAACACCGCGACATCCTTTCCTCTCGTGGGTTCACACAACATCCAGATGTGTGACCAAAGCATTTTGTTTCAGTCTCTCAGTTTAATTAGACACCCTCCCCAACCTGTTTTTTGGCACGGTTTTCTCTGCATCACCAGGTGAGAATGCAAATGTCAGACTCTGCAGGGCTCAATCAGGTCTGTTTTAGTTAAACTCTTTTGAGAATGGAGTGAGTAATGGTCCAGTTGTTTTACAGCTCACTGTTCTAAATCTAATGGAGATAATCTGCAGGCAAAGCACAGAATGGAGGTTTCTGGAACATCTTCACCGACTTCCAGTGTGCATGGAGAAAGACAAGGGTCCAAACAGGTGGGTTCTGGGTAATTTTGACCCAGCATCTTTTGTTTCTTGTGTTTTTGTATTATTCGGTATTATGGTTTAGCCTCTGATCCTTAGTTGTGTTTTTTCACTGTCCTAAATCAAATGGAGATAATCTGCAGGCAAAGCACAGAATGGAGGTTCCTGGAACATCTTCACCGACTTCCAAACACTTAAAGATGTCTGTAGACCCGTGGCACAGTACAGGATATAAAGCAAGAGTAGAGGGAGTGTGGTTTGATATGATACCAGAATCTAACCTATATGTGTTGCTGTGTGGTAATCAGTTTGTTCCCAGACGACTGTGCTTGGAAAAACAGAAAAGGTAGTTTGGTGGTGAGAAAATAAACAAAAGACCTGCTTTTAGAGTTTAACTCAAAGAAAAAAGAACAGAGGATGCTGATATGAATGCAAATCAGATTTTTAATTAGTTCTGTGTGAATACAATTGAACTGAATTGTGAATCAAGCCCAGAGGCATTACTGGTGCTCTTTGATGACATCATGAGCCTCATCTTCCAATCCTTGCTCTGCCTCTGACGTTTGTGTAGACAGGTCAGTTCCTTCATTCAGAGAAGATCAGAAAGGAAAAGATGATTTAATGAAATGTTTAAAAGACACGTTTGATTAGTCAGACGTCTGTCATCAGGTGACTGATTATTGAGTTATTGATCAGTGAATTAGTGTTACCTGTGGCTCTGTGTCAATGCAAAGACACCATAAGAAGAGTGGAGATGAAGTATGGACAGAACACCAGCAGGTAGCACGACTGCAGCACGCCTGAGCCGGCTTTACCTGCACAGAGAATCTCAGCTGTTCTGCTCAATTTGTGGATAGAATAAGAAGTTAAGTCAGAGTGATCAGCTTACCAGTGACTGTGATATTAACCAGGTTACTGATGGTACCGTTACTGGACTCACACCAGTAAACTCCGGTATCGTTAGACATCAGCGTACCGATGCGACAGAAATGACCATGTAGCTTTCCCCACCCATCTCCACACTTAGCCCTCTGCAGTTTGCTTGTGTTTCTCCTCACAGTCCAATCAGGAAAGCTTTTTGTCCTCCTCACATGTCAGATTCACATTATTTCCCTCAGAGAACTGAGAGCTGTCGGGACTCACAGTCAGACGATCTGTGAGGAAGAGGAGAGGTCAGATATAACTCACCACTGAAATTCTGGGATTCAGCCCTTTTGCTGCCTTGACATTTTTTATATTCAAGGTTGGACAGAAGAAGCTTACTTGCCTTTGTATCCTGTGCTGCTCAGCAGTGAGGTGAGAACTGAAAGGAAGTGACACTCAGGTTATTTTAAGTTTTCACACTTGGCAAATGCAGCTGTGCAGGACGCACATCAAACGTTCTGCAGGGCTGCAGAACATCCGCAGCACCACCCACTCTTTTCTCTTCACTTCTTTCACATTATTCGCAGCTCTCTGTGGGACTGTTTTTGATCTAATTCAGATCATTACTCACCTGCTCAATTTTATAGCTGAAAACCTTTAATGTCCACGTGGTCTCTAGGGACCTATTTATGGCCATCCGGGTATTACTCTCCTAAGGTTTTCCACTTGGGAATGCCAACATAAACCAGAAAAATAAAAATGAAAGTGGATGTTAACTCTAAGTTGGTCACTACCTGCTGGAGGTTAAAATTCTTTTAAAACATTGCCGCTACAAAAGCAGTCTTAGCTTCGAGGAAGTGTTAATGTTCTCCTCCCTAACACTGGTTGGCAAGAAAATATTTGTTTTTGTCATTTACATCATCATCAGGTGGAGGTACAGTTCTTTGTTTTCTTATCATAAAGACGACAAGAATCCTTTCATAGTTTGGAGAAAGAAAAGAGTCAGAGCATCACAGAAGTGCTGCTGGAACTGAAGCCTGAGACCGGCTTGTAACTACAGAAGACAACAGAGCGCACTCGTGTTTTCTGGTAAAATGTTTCAGGTCATTATTATATAAGAATCAGAACATGTTGCACTTACACAGAAGTGACCGCAGAGTTGTCCCCTCCATGTTTTTTCTCTGTAATGGTGTTGAAACTTGGATGAGCTCAGCTTTAAAGCCTCCGTCCTTCCTGTGACTGACTCTGCTGTGGTTTCCTCACATTTCCTGCTGAGTGCTCTTTTATTTGGTTGCAGAAAAGTAAAAAATAATGAAAGATAAAACTAAGAATAGAAAACAGTAAATCCATGATTTGCAGACAGGGAAAATGATGAATTCTGCTGATTGGGTGAGAGATGACCTGAAGACATTGTGTTGTGTTGGTTTTGAGTCCAGATGAAACTGCATACACAGCAGTAGCTCTCTGGCTGCAGGTGTCTCTGGTATCTGCCTCTCAGGAGCTGTTGTTGCTCCTTCTGTAAAGGCCTGTGGTCAAAAACAGCATCCCTCCAAATTAAAGTTCCCAGTCAGGTTGGTTGAATAGAGTTTCTTTATCGGTGAAGGGTGGAGGTGGAAGTCTGCTCCACGTTGCATTAGATTCACTGCAGAGAGTTAAACAGAGATGAGGAC
Organism: Pelmatolapia mariae; assembly: GCF_036321145.2. Lineage (NCBI taxonomy): Eukaryota > Metazoa > Chordata > Actinopteri > Cichliformes > Cichlidae > Pelmatolapia > Pelmatolapia mariae. Next base: position 32,395 of record NW_027051992.1, read on the forward strand.
GGTTAGAGGGAGATAGAGGTCGTTGGGTTTCTCTATTATTGTACAGGTCTTTACCTTGATGTTTGGTCTATCACTCGTAGGGAAGCTTTTATTGCACTTAAAGTAACAATTATAACAACTCGGTCAGTATTATTTCACTTGATCAATATCGTCTTTAGAGTTCAACCAGGGGCGATTCTAGGATCAGAGTTTTGGGTGTGCTGAGCATCCAGAGAGCTGCCCAGACAGTCAAGATAAACTTTACTCATCACGATGAGACTTCTTCCCTGTCTCTGTCAATCCCTGCACCCCTAAATGTCTCCAGTTGTCCCGAGTTCTCTCTGACTATCTCCTTGGTGCTTACTTGTCCTCGTCGTCTGTTGTCTTCGTCTCCATTTTCATCATCATAATTTTACCATCTCTGTGCAAGCTGCAAATTTCTTTATTAAATCATAAGATTCTTAAATTCATCAAGTCTCTGTGCCTGGGTCCTCGTCATAAAACATGACATCACTGTTTTATACATTTTAACATAATTTAATCCCACATTTGTGAAAGAAAAACAAAACAGTTTTTTGAAAAGTCTGTAACAAAACCATCAAATCTGATAAAGGTTATAATGCTGCAAATGAAGAATGGATTAGAATAAAAAAAAATATATATCCTAACCTAAATTACAAGGGGAGAACAATGAATGATACTCATAGTGAGTAAAAAGTAAGCTGAGTGCATTTTTTGGACAGCGATTCACTTTTAATATGTATGTATAACATAATATAGAAACATAAAACAGTCCAAAAACAGAAGAGTCCTTGAAATGTACAAAATAAAAAAAATTATAAAAATGGAGGCAACTTTGCCTATGGTACAATGTATACAATGTATGAAAAAAATCTTTACTGCAGATATTAATTTGACAAGCTCCGATGCTGTAATAGGATGAAACCACTGCAACGAGTCTTCTTTGATGTTCCACGATCAGCTGGACATGGTGTTACTGCAAAATAGAAGCACAGCAGCTCAGCATTCAAGTGTCAGTCCACGAAAAGTCATAGATCCACTGCCCTGCGGACCTTTTATAGATGTTTGGAAGTTTCACTTCCTCCTAACTGTGTGATTCTTACTCTGAATCGGAATGACACCGTCTTTGACACCGTAGTGATACAAACAATGATTTTACCAGCACAAACCAACACAAACGGAGCACAAACCACCCAGTATACTTGATTTTATTTTGGGGGGCAGGGGGTCACGTTCACAGACTGGGTTGCTCCAGTATATAATGGTAAACGTGCTCACAGGAACAGAAGACAATCGATTGGAGATAGAAGGCACGATTTATGAAATGAGCAATGTGCCGGGCGGCGGCCTGGAGCGGAGGCCCTGGCGGACTGATCCCCGGCTGCCAAGACTGGCAATAGGGACATGGAATGTCACCTCTCTGGTGGGGAAGGAGCCTGAGTTAGTGCGTGAGGTTGAGAGGTACCGGCTAGATATAGTCGGGCTCACCTCTACGCATGGCTTGGGCTCTGGAACCAGTCTCCTGGAGAGGGGCTGGACCCTGTCTGAGTCTGGAGTTGCCCCTGGTGAGAGGCGGCGGGCTGGGGTGGGTATTCTAATATCCCCTCGGCTTGCTGCCGGTACGTTGGGGTTTTTCCTGGTGGATGAGAGGGTTTGTTACCTGCACCTTAGGGTCAGAATCAAGTGGCGTAAACTATATAGCAGAAGCGCGAGTTTTAATGCACAGAGAGAAGGTGTGCTTTATGGTTAATGGATGGGAATGGGGAAAAGAACGGCTATTAAGGTGCAATCCTGAGTTGAAAGCAGTTCCTTAGCACCTGGTTGATGAGGCAACAAGGTTTGTAACAAAGTTTGTCCTGTGGATATGTACTTTGTTGTTTTACGGAGCTTATAGCTGCTGACCACTACTAAGCATAAAGGCTAAGTTTTCACCCACTAGAGGATGCTAACGTACCTCGTCATGTTTAGGCAGCGATGCAACGATTTCACTGTTATTTGTTATGTAAGGTAAAGAGAATTAATTTGTGATTAATGAATAAGGCAAAGGGTTAAAGGTAACACACTGTTCGATTTACTAATGTTTTTTTTATTCTGTATGTTGTAGCTCTTACGGTGTGTTCACATACACGGCTGTTTAATAAAAGGATTGTGAACCATCAGTTTGAGAGACCATCTTTTCAATCGGGGATGCTACGCCAAAGCATAGTATTTTTGCCAAGTCATAGTATTTCTGCCAAGTCATAGTATTTCTGCCAAATCATAGTATTTCTGCAATGTTCAAGTATTTTTGGCTAAATATAGTATTTCTGCTATCTTATAGTATTTCTCCTAAATTCTCATATTTCTCAGAAGTTATCATATGTCTGGTACTTTTCAAAATTTCTGCTACGTTCTGCTATGTTATAGTATTTCTGCCAGACTGATTGACTGGACACAATTTTGTTGGACGTGAGTTGTGTCACTGCGTTTCTGTGTGTGTCCATATTTGTAAACATTGTTTGGCATGTAATTTTTGCCTTGGCTTTGTGTATCTGCTGGTTTTGCCAATTTTTCACAGTTGAAAAGGAAGTAGTTTTAAGGAAACTTCAGCTTTTTTTAGCATGCCATTTTGCTTTTCCAATATTTCTGCTTAAGTTATTACTTGCCTGCTAAATTATAGGAAGTTATACTATTATACTGCTTTATATTAAGTTGTACTCTCACAACTTGGACTTCAACTTCTTCAGCTCTTGTCAGCTAATTTTTCAGCTCCTTCAGTTGATGCCTGCTATCTTTTGGTGCTCAATTGTTATACTTTTTGAAATATTAAGCTGTTTATGCCATTTTTTGTCCCATTTTGATGACTGGGACCAAATTACTAGTGTCCTCACTGATTTGGCTCTCTGGGCTGAGCTGTGTTTTAGCTCAGTGAGATGAGCAGGCGTACTCAGAGCAGGAGGCCTGGGTTCAAATCCCGCTTATGACAACCTTTTTTTCAGTGAACACTTTAAATTTTTAAACTCTTTTCAACGCAAATTTCAGCTTCTTCAACTCTTCTCAGCAGGAATTTCAGCTTTGTTACCTCTTTTCACCAGAAATTCTGCTGATTCACCTCTTTTCAGCAGCATTTTCAGCTTCTTGGCCTGTTTTCAGCAGAATTTCCAGCCTTTTCACTTCTTACAATCACAAATCCCAGCTTTTTCAGCTTTTTCCAGCAGAAACCTCAGCTTCATTACCTCCTTTCAGCAGAAATTCTGCTGATTCACCTTTTGCAGCGCAACATTCTGCTTCTTTACCTCTGTTCAGTAAAAATTCTTCTAATTCACCTCTTTTCAGCAGAATTTTCAGCTTTTTCACCTCTTATCAGAACAAATCTCAGCCTCTCCTGCTCCTTTCAGCAGAATTGTCAGTTTCTGCATCTCTCTTTTTTTCCTGAGA
>NW_027051993.1:0-29857 GCF_036321145.2 Pelmatolapia mariae
GTAGGTGAGCCTTGGGGTCATGTCGGAGTGTCCAGAAACGAGTCCACAAAAATGAGGAAAAGCAAAGAATATGAAATGTACAGAGTAGACGGCGAAAAACAACAATGGAAAGAGCATTAAAGTTAGAAAAGAATGCAAAACTGCTCAGCTGACCGGCCAGTCGACCACACGAACAGTGAACTGGAACTGGAAACCTCAAATCACAGGCCGAGGGGGCGGTGTGGCAGCAATTTTCACACCAGCCTATGTATAAACCTTACACAGAGTTTCTGTTTGATTTCTCAGACTTTTTATCTGATTTAGTGCTCAGCTCAGATAAAATAATTATTGTGGGTGATTTTAACATCCATGTAGATGCTAAAAATGACAGCCTCAACATCTCATTTAATCTGTTTATTAGACTCAATTGGCTTCTCTCAAAATGTAAAAGAACCCACCCACCACTTTAATCACACTCTTGATCTTGTTTTAAACATATGGCATAGAAACTGAACATTTAACAGTGTTTCCTGAAAACCCTCTGCTGTCTGATCATTTCCTGATAACATTTACATTTACAATGATTGATTACACAGCAGTGGAGAGTAGACTTCATTACAGTAGATGTCTTTCTGAAAGTGCTGTAACTAAGTTTAAGAATATAATCCACCCACTGTTATCATCTTCAATGCCCTGTACCAACATAGAGCAGAGCAGCTATCTGAACGCTACTCCAACAGAGGTCGATTATCTTGTTAATGACTTTGCCTCCTCTCTATGTTTAACACTAGATACTGTTGCTCCTGTGAAAAATATTCAAATCAGACATATTTGACTCCGTGGTATAATTCTCAAACACGTAGCCTAAAGCAGATAACTCGTAAGCTGGAGAGGAAATGGCGTGTCACAAATTTAGAGGATCATCATTTAGCCTGGAGAAATAGTTTGCTGCTTTATAAGAAAGCCCTCCGCAAAGCCAGAACATCTTACTATTCGTCACTGAAGAAAATAAGAACAACCCCAGGTTTCTCTTCAGCACTGTAGCCAGGCTGACAAAAAGTCAGAGCTCTACTGAGCCAACAATCCCTTTAACATTAACTAGTAATGACTTCATGAACTTCTTCACAAAAAAAAAGTTTAATCATTACAGAAAAAATTACCAATAATCATCTCACAGATGTAATATTATCTACAGCTACTCTTAGTACCATTGATGTTAAGTTAGACTCTTTTTCTCCAATTGATCTTTCTGAGTTAACTTCAATAATTAATTCCTCCAAACCATCAACGTGTCTTTTAGACCCCATTCCTACAACACTGCTCAAAGAAGTCCTGCCATTAATTAATTCTTCGATCTTTTTTTAAAGTATGTTTATTGAGATTTTTTTGATATAAGAAAAAAAAGAGACAAAAAACCCCAAAAAACAACAGACAACATAACACCAAGGGCTAAAACACACAAATAAGACAAAAGTTTACACTGCAATGACAAAAATGCTACTTCAACATCAGTTGAAGTAGTATTACTAGTAAAAGTACTATTTTAAATTATTCAAAATTACTTCAACTGGCAATAAACAGAAATAAAAACGCTAAGGTGGTAGGCTGACTTATTGGTGATCGATCAAACAGGATTTTGTTTTAATACATGGTCTAAAAATGGCTGCCACAAATCAAAGAAATTACTAAGTTTGTCCCCTAATGTGTACCTAATTCTCTCCATATGTAGTAGAGCAGTCAGTTCTGTTAGCTACATTTTGAATTGAGGTATAATATCTGACTTCCAGAGAGTCAAGATAATTTTCTTAGCAATTACCATTCTGAACAAAACTGTAGTTTGTGCAGCAGAGCTGAGGTGTAAAAGGGAAGAGGAAGATCCAAACAATGCAATTATTGGGTCCGGCTCTAATGTGCAATTATAGATACCAGAAAAACATATAAAAATGTCCAACCTATAGTTATGCAATTTGGGACAAGTCCAAAATAAATGAGTGAGAGAGCCTTCTCCAAGTTTACAACGATCATATATCACAAATCCTGTGCAGTTTAGTTTTTGAATAATGAAGTCTGTGGAGCACTTTGAATTGAAGTAACTGATGCCTTACATTTATAGAGCAAAATGGATCCTACACAGACTCCTCTCCCACACCTCATCTCCTATTTGCAAACCTAGCTCCTCCTCCCATGCCATCTTCAAAAAGTCAGATTTAAAATTTAAATACTCAGAAAAAGCTTTCACAAAACCAGGAAACCAACTTTTTAGAATCCGGGGAACTCAGGAGTGTAAAAATTGACCCCTCTTCTGGAAGAGATGGAAAATTAACAATACTCTGACGAACATAGTTTCTTATCTGTACATAATGAAAATGTGACGCAGGGAGAGAGAACTTGATCTGCAACTGAATAAATGATGCAAACTGCCTGTCAATATATAAATCTTTGAGAGTAATTATACATTTCTGTGTCCAGACCTCAAAATAGGCATCTAAACATGAGGGTGGAATGCATGATTACAATATATTGGAGTGTGGATCGAAGTGTCTGGTAGAGCACAACCTTTTTTTGATTTGACTAAAGATTTTAACGCAGTTTGAAACTATAAAATTATTGACCTTGGTTTGTGGATTAGAGGACGAAAAAAGAAGAGCAGGGAGGGAACTATTCTCAACCCCACCACTCTCTATGACCACCCAAGGTGGGGTATCGGCAGACATGACCTTTTTGTACCCTTCCTGCCAGTAAGCAAAGAGTTCTAGCATTTGCAGCCCAATAATAAAACTGAACAGTGGCAAAGCAAATCCACCCTTAAGTTTTGACTTACATAGATGAACTTTTGATATCCTGTGAGTTTTAAAGCCCCAAACAAATGGTAATACTACTGAGTTGATCACTTTGAAAAATTGCTTATTCAAAAAAATAGGTAAATTTAAAAATAAATATAGAAATTTAGGAAGGGAAACCATTTTAATTACATTAATGCGACCTACCATGGAGATAGGGAGAGCCCTCCATTTCTCAATGTCCTTTTTCAGTTTTTCAACTTGTTCAAGATAATTCAACTTAAACATCTATTTAGGATCCTTAGGCAAAATAACACCCAAGTATTTCAATCTGTCTGTAATTTTATAAAGGCAACATCCAAGTTTTCAGTTAAAGCCACAAACTCACTCTTCTGTCAATTAATTGTATAACCTGAGATTTCCCCAAACGACCTCACCACATCTAAAAGTACAGGAACAGATCGCTCAGGATTTGACAAGAACAAAACAACATCATCCGCATGTAAAGAAATGTAGTGCTTGATATTCCCCAATGGGACAGGTTCAATAGAGGGCTCATTCCTAATGGCTACTGCAAGAGGTTCAATAGAAATTGCGAAGAGCAAAGGGCTCAAAGGGCAGCCTTGTCGTGTCCCGCGGTGTAAAAAAAAAAAGGCGTTGATCTATCTTGGTTAGTAAGAATGGAAGAAGAGGGATGCCTATATATCATATCAACCCATGATATAAACTGTTCGCCTAAACCAAACTTCTCCAGTACCCGAAGTATATAGGCCCACTCGACCTGGTCAAACGCCTTTTCAGCATCTAAGCTCAGTACTGGAACTTGGAAGCTCCCCAGTGCCTATGATACATTATGTTCATCAATCTTCGAACATTAAAGAAGGAAAACCTCTGGGGGACAAACCCAGTTTGATCCGCATGGATAATTGATCCAACATGTCCATTTAATCTGTTTGCCAAAATTTTTGTGAAAATTTTCATATCCAAATTCAACAAAGCAATAGGTCGATAAGAGGAACATTCTGTTTCATCCTTTCCTTCTTTCAATAACAAAGAAATATTAGCTTCATATAGCGTACGGGGAAATCTTTGAGTATGGAAAGAATGCTTAACCATTCTCAAAAAAAGTGGGGCCACCTTTTCAGTGTATTTTTTATACAATTCAATACCAAACCCATCTGGGCCTGGGGACTTTCCATTGGAGAATGACTTAATAGCTTTCGAAATTTCTTCAATAGTAATATCTGAGTTTAAAGCCTCTCGTGCAGCGTCATTCATTTTCGGGAGATCCAGCTTCTCTAACCAATCAGAAACATTGCCCCAAGATTTCGACATATAGAGCTCTTCATAATATTCTCTAAATCGCTCATTAGAAGCTTTAGAGTTAATTAAAATTTCGCCTGATCTTGATTAAATTTTGTGTATAGCCCTACTGGCCTGTAGGGCTCTCAGCTGCCGAGAAAGAAGCTTATGGGGCTTATCTCCAAACTCAAAATGCTTCTGTCTGATCCTAAATAGCTGATGTGTTACTTGACTAGATAAAATTGTGTTATACTCAAACTTCCTTTTAATGATGTCTTGACACAAAGAGGGACAAGACGAGGCCTGTGGTCCTGTTCTAACTGTGTTAATTCAGCTTCTTTTTCGAACTGGTGTTTCCGGCGTTCATTTTTTTAACGAAGATTCAAAAGAAATAATTTCTCCTCACATTACCACTTTTGAATGTTTCCCATAAAATCGAATCAGAAACGTTTATCATTAGTTTCCAAGAAATCTGATATTTTAGTTGTCATAAATTGGCAAAAGGATGTCTCAGACAGGAGTGACGGGTGAAAACGCCAGTTACCCTGTTGTTTCGTATCACAGAAGTCCAGGACTAAAGAGATTGGACAGTGATCCGAGATCAAGATGTTATGATAAGTTGAGCATACAACTTTAGACATCAATTTAGAATCAAGCAAAAAATAATATATTCTGGAGTACGATTTGTGCACTTGTGAAAAATAAGAGTAATCTCTAATCTCTTAATGCTTCAATCTTAAATATAATCAACCTATCTCTAATAATCGGCTATGTACCACAGGCAATCAAGCTGGCTGTAGTTAAAACTTTACTTAAAAAGCATCTCTAGACCCAGCTGTCTTAGCTAATTAAAGGCCAATCTCCAACCTTCCTTTCATATCAAACATCCTTGAAAGAGTAGTTGTCAAACAGCTAACAGATCATCTGCAGAGGAATGGCTTATTTGAAGAGTTTCAGTCAGGTTTCAGAGCTCATCACAGCAAAAAAACAGCTTTAGTGAAGGTTACAAATGATCTTCTTATGGCCTCTGACAGTGGACTCATCTCTGTGCTTGTCCTGCTAGACCTCAGTGCAGCGTTCGATACTGTTGACCATAATATTCTATTAGCGTGATTAAAGCATGCTGTAGTTTTGTATCACATTTATCTAATAGACTCCAAATTGTTCATCTAAATGGAGAGTCCTCTTCATACACTAAGGTCAACTACGGTGTTCCACAGGGTTCAGTGCTAGGACCAAGTCTGTTTACATTATAGACAGTGTTGGGGAGTAACGGAATACATGTACCACCGTTACATATTTAGAATACAAAATATGAGTAACTGTATTCCGTTACAGTTACCGTTTAAAAAGGTGGTATTTAGAATACAGTTACTTTGGTGAAATAAATGGATTACACGGCGGTACTTTCCTGTTTCATATTGTCGCGGGTCAGGATTTGTTTGGGTTTGTTTGACAGCTACGTTCTGTTGTTCCCGGCGGCAGCGTTACGGTTGCCATGGTTACAGGGTGACGCGCTCTCTCTCTCTCTCTGCGTGTTTCCTGGGTGAGAGAGCGCCTTTTTGTTGTTGTTGTTGTTGTGCTAAGCTAATAGGCAGAATGCTACAGGCATAGCTCTAAAGAATGTAGCCTCATAGGCAGTGTAGTCCGTGCTGCAGGGAGAATGGACTACCATACACGTTTATGTGTCTGTGAGCGAGGGAGGGAGAGAAAGGGAAAAGTCCGAGCTGTCACGGAGCAGAAACGGGAGCTGGAAGCATGTAAATATAATAATAACCACTGCAGCCAAGAAGAGTGCCTGACGAGCCCATTTGTAGGTAAGCTATTAAGACTCAACTGCACACTGTGTTCGTGTTTTCCTCCGGAAAAAATAAGTTCCATTTTAGAAGCCTTTCAACGCAAAGTTGACCCAGACAACAAAGTAAAGCTAGTTTTCGGCTACCAGCCGGACACGGAACCCGCCGTATTAGCCAGAGGTCCCTTTATTACGTTTCGGAGCCGCAGACCTTCAGTAACAGTAATAAATCACAGCAATAGTACATTCACGTAGTTGTAAACAACATGATAATATATTAAGTAATCCAAAGTATTCAGAATCTGTTACTCTCTCTGAGTAACATAACGGAATACGTTACAGAATACATTTTGGGGCATGTATTCAGTATTCTGTAGTGGAATACATTTTAAAAGTAACCTTCCCAACACTGATTATAGATGCTTCCCTTAGCCTAAAACGCTTGCCTGATACTGACACTTAAGTATGGGTCTGTTGATTGATTTAACTGACTGGCTTCAAGTTCCACACCACATGGCCGCTGGACCTGCCAGCCGCTCCTTCCTCGCTAGACTGCTATTACAAGTCCAATCACTGTCTTGCAAGCTCCATGATGGCTGAGAAACTACACAGAAATTTATGTAGTTTCCAAGGGGTCAGGTATGGATGGCTAACTCTGTGCCTTAATCTTGGCAGGTTAGAAAACGCTAATGACACATGTCATGTGTGTCATTACTGTTAAGATAATTAGACGATTGGAAATATTACAAAAGATTTACCAGTCTTTATTCTTGTAAGAGCTCCAGGTATTTATAGGTGTAAGCTGTTTTTTTTCCTTTTTTATTTCGTTTTTTTTTTTTTTTTTTTTTTTTGCCAGCAGCATTAAGATGGTGTTTTCTGAGAACTAAAACTCAGCAGTTAAAATATTGATCTTTCTCCTGTGTTGAACTAATTCTTCATGATTCCTCCACAGAGTGGACCAGCAGATCTCAGAGACTCCCAGTAGTCAGTCTACCCAGCAGCATCAAACACAGCTGGACTCCATATTTATGGTCTGTACATGTACAACTACTTTTACATCTATTCTGTTCAGTCATTTCTCAAAAAGAACGGCTATTTATACTTCAAACATATTGCAAGTATTAGTTTTTTGTAGTATTAATTGCAAGATAAGACAGGTTAGAAGCACAACTAAACATTGTTTCAAATAAACAATGAGCTTTGACAGCTGGGCTGGTCAAAAAAAAATGTGTTTGTAATTTTATCTATACCCATGACCACCTTGACACATATTGCTACAGACATGTCCTTAAATTTTTGGCTGTCATGGTAGTGTCTAATAAACTATGTAAGCTGGATAAATGATTGGAAAACTTTAGAAAAAGTTATTTATCATATTATTATAGCATTTATTCCACTTTAAGCAATGCAAAGTTGAGTTATCTGATCTCAGAATTTGATTTATTTTTTTGCTTGTTTTTTTAAACATTCCAATTTAACAACAATTAACAATTACCATGATGTAGCAATATTCACTCTGTTTCCAGAATCAGGATTTGCTGTGGACTGCAACAGAAATATGATTATGACAACACCTTCATATAACCTGGCTATTTCTGTCTGTTGTTCCTGGTTTCCCTCTGTTCATTGTTCCTCTCTTCTTCCACTGCACCACCAGTTTGAGGTTGTAATGTAACATATTAATTCACACAATACTCTATTCCAGCTACTGCAGGACAACATCATCACTTTTGTGAAGAATGAACTGAAGAAGATTCAGAAAGTTGTCAGTCCAGATTTTCCGAAATACTTGGAGGGTCAGAGAACTGTTGAGGAGAAAGAGGGTGAGGATGAGGAGCAGAGGAGGAGCAGCAGAGAGGCATTTGTGAAGATCACACTGACTTTTTAAGGAGAATGAAGCAGGATGAGCTAGCTGACCTTCTGCACAAGAGTAAGAGGATTTCTATAAAGATTTAAGCTGCTGGTTGAACAGGTTGTTTACTAATGTCTAACCCTAAAGTGATAGTCAAACATAAATATAAAAATTCTGGACTGATATTTGGACTATTCTGCTGTACAATCTCAAGCGCCTTGATGCGAATGTTGTTGTGATTTGGCGCTATATAAATAAAATTGAATTGAATTCAATTATTATTTCTTTTAGGAACTTCGAATAGAGACGTCTATTGGAGTGAGTGTAAACTTAAATCTACACTAAAGAAGAAGTTCCAGTGTGTGTTTGAGGGGATCGCTAAAGCAGGAAACCCAACCCTATTGAATCACATCTACACAGAGCTCTACATCACAGAGGGAGGGACTGCAGAGGTCAATGATGAACATGAGGTCAGACAGATTGAAATGGCCTTCAGGAAACCAGACAGACCAGAAACAACAATCAGACAAGAAGACATCTTTAAAAGCCTCACATGGAAGAGACGAACCAATCAGAACAGTGCTGACAAAGGGAGTGGCTGGCATTGGGAAAACAGTCCTAACACAGAAATTCACCCTGGACTGGGCTGAAGACAAAGCCAACCAGGACATCCAGTTCATATTTCCATTCACTTTCAGAGAGCTGAATGTGCTGAAAGAGGAAAAGTTCAGCTTGGTGGAACTTGTTCATCACTTCTTTACTGAAACCAAAGAAGCAGAAATCTGCAGCTTTGAAGACTTCCAGGTTGTGTTCATCTTTGATGGTCTGGATGAGTGTCGACTTCCTCTGGACTTCCACAAAACTACAATTATAACTGACCCTAGAAAGTACACCTCAGTGGATGTGCTGCTGATAAACCTCATCAGGGGCAAGCTGCTTCCCTCTGCTCGCGTCTGGATAACCACACGACCTGCAGCAGCCAATCAGATCCCTCCTGAGTGTGTTGGTATGGTGACAGAAATCAGAGGGTTTGCTGACCCACAGAAAGAGGAGTACTTCAGGAAGAGATTCAGAGATAAGAAGGAGGCAAGCAGGATCATCTCCCACATTAAGACATCCCGAAGCCTCCACATCATGTGCCACATCCCAGTCTTCTGCTGGATCACTGCTACAGTTCTGGAGGATGTACTGAAAACCAGAGAGGGAGGACAGCTGCCCAAGACCCTGACTGAGATGTACATCCACTTCCTCGTGGTACAGGCCAAGGTGAAGAAGATCAAATATGATGGAGGAGCTGAGACAGATCCACACTGGAGTCCGGAGAGCAGGAAGATGATTGAGTCTCTGGGAAAACTGGCTTTTGATCAGCTGCAGAAAGGAAACCTGATCTTCTATGAATCAGACCTGACACAGTGTGTCATTGATATCAGAGCGGCCTCAGTGTACTCAGGGGTGTTCACACAGATCTTTAAAGAGGAGAGAGGACTGTACCAGAAAAGACTGTTCTCCTTCATCCACCTGAGTGTTCAGGAGTTTCTGGCTGCTCTTCATGTCCATCTGACCTTCATCAACTCTGGAGTCAATCTGCTGGAAGAACAGCAAACAACCTCCCAGACACGTGAAACAAGAGAATCTGCAGAGACACACTTCTACCAGAGTTCTGTGGACAAGGCCTTACGGAGTCCAAGTGGACACCTGGACTTGCTCGTCCGCTTCCTCCTTGGTCTTTCACTGCAGACCAATCAGACTCTCCTACAAGGTTTACTGACCAAGACAGGAAATAGTTCACAGAACAATCAGGAAACTGTCCAGTACATTAAGAAGAAGATCAATGACAGTCTGTCTGTAGAGCAAAGTATCAGTCTGTTCCACTGTCTGAATGAACTGAATGATCGTTCTCTAGTGGAGGAGATCCAACAGTCCATGAGTTCAGGAAGTCTCTCCGCAGACAAACTGTCTCCTGCTCAGTGGTCAGCTCTGGTCTTTGTCTTACTGTCATCAGAAAAAGATCTGGATGTGTTTGACCTGAAGAAATACTCTGCTTCAGAGGAGGCTTTTCTGAGGCTGCTGCCAGTGGTCAACGTCTCCAACAAAGCTCTGTAAGTAAATATGTACTCATTTTAAAGATTTTTGTAACAAAATGATATAAAGTGTATTTGTCTTGTCTGCATGAAACAATTAAACTATTTTCAATAATAATTGTTTCAGACTAAGTGGCTGCAACCTCTCAGAGAGAAGCTGTAAGGCTCTGTCCTCAATTCTGACCTCCCCGTCCTCTAGTCTGATGGAGCTAGACCTGAGTAACAATGATCTGCGAGATTTAGGAGTGAAACTTCTGTCTGCAGGACTGGAGAGTCCATATTGTACACTGGAATCTCTCAGGTTAGAATTCAGACAGTCAGGCAGTCATTTACCCTTCAGAAGTCAAAAGTGTAAATGGCTGTTTTTCACTAACTGTAATGTGACCTTTCTATTCTTTTATATTAAAAGAAAATGTCTGCTTTGTTGGCATTCTATTCAACACAACCTCACGTTTAAATTGGCAGTTTCTTTGTTTGTTTGTTTTTCCATTTTGACTTACTGCCTTAACACAACCTAAAATCTCACAAAAAACACTTAAAAAAATGTTTTTTTTTTATTTTTTAGCGTTAAATCACCAACATGTTTAAGAAATCATTTAAAACTTCAACCGCTAATATTAACTAGAGCAAAAATTTACTGCTATTGAGTATAGTTTACCTTTCTTTCACTAGAGGAAGCCAAACGCACCATGACTGTAGTTTGCCATTCATACCACTAGATGGACTGTAGTTTCATATTCATTTCAATAGGACCAACATTTGTGCAGAAATTTCATATATTGAAAAGTATAAAGGGCTATAACCATCAAAAGTCATAGAACACCATTTGCGATCAAGCCAGACGAAACTATATAACATATTGTAACATCCCTCCGACAGAAGACAGAGACGATCGGTGATCTGGTTACCATGTGTTTTTTAAGAACAGTAACACAGGCTACTGTGGGCCGTAGCCAATGCCAGAACAACAAGGGAAAAAAACGTGCTCCTCTGAATCAAACAAAAGTTTTTACAGAACCCCCGATAGAACCCTGCCATCCCAGAAACCGACGCAACGTGCGCCGAGTTTGTGACACTGGAAAGTCCACAACAACCTGAACTTTTTCAGTCACAGGCCATACCTGCCCTTGTCCCACTTGCTTGCCCACATAGGTAATAGTAGCCTTCCCGAACTCACATTTAGAAAGGTTGAGCGTGAGGGAGGCATCGTTGAACAGCCCAAACACCTCAGAAAGTGTTGCGAGATGTTCAGGCCACGAGGTAAAATAGACAACTACGTCAACCAAGTATGCCTTGCACTTAGATGCTCCACACAGCACCTGCCACACAAGGCGTTGAAATGTTGCGGGCACATTATGTAACCCGAAAGGCATCACTGTGTATTGGAGGAAGTGATCGGGCATTACGAATGCAGAGATCTCCGAAGCGGTAGGTGTTAATGGAACCTGCCAGTACCCCTTTAATAGGTCCAGCTTTGTAACATACTGAGCAGAACCAACACGATCGAGGCAATCTTCCATCCGCGGGACCGGAAACGAGTCTGGTTTGGTAACCGCATTCACTTTCTGGAAATCTGTGCAGAAGCGGGCCATATTGTCCGCTTTCGCTACCAGAATACAAGGCGAGCTCCACACGTCATGACTGAAAATGGCAAGACCATGCTCAATGAGATATTCAACTTTCTACTGCATCAAGCTCCGCTTTGTGTAGTTTACACGATAAGCGTGCTGTTTTTATCGGCCTTTCCACCGTGATGTCATGACACAGGACAGATGTTGCTGATGATGCCTACGGTAGTCAGAAAACAAAGGTTGACACAGTCACTGGAAGCAAAACCAGCACCTTCTTCCAAAATTCCGAACCACAGATTTCTTGTCAAAATGTGCTTTCATACTGCCCTGGGCTCGCCTCAAGTGGTCGCGGGCCAACTGCACAAGAGAGATGTTCCTTAAAAGCACACACATAATCCAACGCATTATCCTCCACCCGATGTGATTCGGACAACCATTTCTCCTTAAGTAATCGCAATGGCCCACATACCGTGTGTCCAAAAACAAGATCAGCTGGGCTGAAACCAAGGGATTCCTGCTTGGCTTCTCGAATGGCAAACAACAATAAGGGAAGCTAACTCAGAGGAGCGATTGCTTACCTAGCCCCCAAAAAACATAACCAAACAACAATCACTCACCTCACTGACTAACTAAACATGAGAAAACTGTACCCAACTGAAAAGGCGATCCACTCCTTCTTCCTCCTGGACTTGCAAAGCAACACAGAGCATGTCGCAGCCCCAGCTGGTTGGAGTAAAACCGAGGATGGATGATTGCCGTCCTCAACCGCGCCGCCTTATACTCCGCCTCCAGAGCAGCATTCAGTCCTGGTGTACCATCTTCGGGATCCACCACTCCTGGAGGCGCACCTGCACACTCACATTATAACTGGTTTTCCTTGGCCTATCGAAAAAAATATTACAATATTACATATCCGAATTTGATGAAATTGTCTATTTCTTCTTAAACAAATTAAACAAGAAATCTTACAAAGTCTTCTTCAGGTGTTTGAGGGTGCATGGAATTTAACCAACAAGTCTACATGTATCTTGGACTTGGCATTTGACTATCATTCATTTGTTTGTGACAAATAAAATTTGAATTTGAATGGATATTTTATCCATAAAAATAATTGAAAATAAGCCTTTAGTGAAGTGTTAACAAATGTATTGTTTTGTGTGTGTGTGTGTGTGTGTGTGTGTTTATATAGTCTATCAGGCTGTCTGATCACAGAGGAAGGCTGTACTTCTCTGGCTTCAGCTTTGAGCTCCAACCCCTCCCATCTGAGAGAGCTGGACCTGAGCTACAATCATCCAGGAGACTCAGTCCAGAGTTTGTTGGCTGGACTGAAGGATCCACATTGGAGACTAGACACTCTCAGGTATGGAGAGAATGTCTGATAGAGGAGGAAGAGCTGAAAACATCAGCTGTGTCCAACATTCAGTTTCTGATTGTTTCATGCAGATGTCACAAATGAAGGGAAGATTTTTTTCTTGCTCATTACAGACAATCTAAGGAGCTTGAAAAGAGCAACTGGACTTATAAATTTTTCTTGCAGACATTTCATATGAGAAGCTTCTTCAGTTCTAAAATCAAATTTTGGAGAGACTTAGGTATTTAATTTAATTGAAAATTTGGTTATTTTAAAAATGGTCGTTGAACCGTTATTAATTATGTGCCTCATCACATGAGCCAAGGTGTGAAATAGATAGAAATGTTCAGCTGAGTCTTACCCTGTAAAGGTAGCTGCCATCTCTGTCCCACATCTTGGGTAGCACTGCTCTGTGCTGTCAGGGTCCCATGTATGGGTTGGGCTATGTTGTCCAACAGGGATGACATCTTAGCCACCATTCTCCTTTCTCCATTCTTACTCACCACCTCCACTGGGTCTAGAGGGCATCCTAGAAAAAAGCTGGCCCTCTGGATCAGCCTGTTCAGTCTCTTCCTGTCACCAGTAGAGATGCTGCCGCCCTAGCAGACCACACCGTAAAAGATGGCTGAGGCCACCACAGAGTCATAAGTCTTCAGTAGTGAGCGCTTCACTCCAAAAGACCTCAGTCTCCACAGCAGGTACAGCCTGATCTGCCCTCTTCTGTAGAGGGTGTTTAAATTGTGAGTCCAGTCAAGTTTATTGCTCAGATGTACACCAAGGTACCACAGCCTCAATGTCCATACCTTGGATGTTTAGTGGTTGTAGTAGATGATGTATTTGCTTGTGGAAGTCTACCACCAGCTCCTTGTTTTTTCTTGTGTTGATCTGGAGGTAGTTCTGCTGGCACCAGTCATCAAAGTCACTGAGGGAGGTGTTCCAGAACATGCCCGGAACACCTCACCCAGGAAGCACCCAGGATGCATCCTTGTCAGATGCCCAAACCACCTCAGCTGGCTCCTTTCAATGTGGAGGAGAAGCAGCTCTACTCTGAGCCCCTCCCCAGATGGCTGAACTTCCCTACCCTCTCCTATCTCTAAGGGAGAGACCAGCCACTGTTCGGGGAAGCTCATTTCCACTGCTTGTATCTGTGATCTTGTTCTTTTGGTCACTACCCACAGCTTGTGACCATAGGTGAGGGTAGGGACGTAGATCAGACAGGTAAATTGAGAGCTTCACTTTTGCGCTCATCTCTCTCTTCACCACGAAGGACTGGTGCAGCAGCTGCAGCACCAAT
The DNA here is from genome assembly GCF_036321145.2 of Pelmatolapia mariae. Taxonomy (NCBI): domain Eukaryota; kingdom Metazoa; phylum Chordata; class Actinopteri; order Cichliformes; family Cichlidae; genus Pelmatolapia; species Pelmatolapia mariae. The sequence goes on from NW_027051993.1 coordinate 14,006, forward strand.
CCGTCTGTTGATCTCCGGCTCCCTTCTCCCATTACTCACAAACAAGACCCGAGATACTTAAACTCCTCCATTTGGGGTAGGAACTCGTCCCGGACCCAGAGTGGGCACTCCATCCTTTTCCGGCTGAGAACCATGGCCTCGGATTTGGAGGTGCTGATCCTCAGTCCCACTGCTTCACACACGTCTGTGAACCGTTCCAGAGTGAGCTGGAGGCCAGCAATCGATGAAGCCAACAGAACCACATCATCCACAAAAAGCAGAGATGAGATTCTGAGACCACCTACGTGAAAGACCTCCGCCACTTGGCTGCGCCTATAAATCCTGTTCATAAAAATTAAGAACAGAATTGGTGACACAGAGCAGCTCTGGTGGAGCCCATCACCCACAGGGAACAAGTCCGAATTATTGCCGGCAATGTGAACCGAGCTCTTAATGGTTGTATAGGGATCAAATAGCCCGTAGCAATGTGCAGACACCCCATACTCCCATAGCACCTCCCACAGGACACCCCAAGGGACACGGTCGAATGCCTTCTCCAAGTCCACAAAACACATATAGACTGGTTGGGCAAACTCCCGTGCGCCCTCAAGTATCCTTGAGAGGATAAAGAGCTGGTCCAGTGTTCCGCAACCAGGATGAAAACCACATTGTTCCTCCTGTTTCCGAGGTTCGACTAGCAGCCAAACTCTCCTTTGCAGCACCCTGGTATAGAATTTCACAGGGAGGCTGAGGAGTGTGATCCCCCTGTAGTTGGAACACACCCTCCAGTCCCCCTTTTTAAAAATGGGGACCACCAACCTGGTCTGCCAGTCCAGGGATACTGCCCCTGATCTCCACGCAACATTGTAGAGGCTTGTCAACCAGGACAGCCCTAATCATTCCCGAGCCTTCACGAACTCGGGGAGGGCCTCATCCACACCAGGGGCTCTGCCACCAAGGAGTTGTTTAACTGCCTCAGTGACCTCGCACTTGTAAATTGGCAGGTCATCCCCCTCATCCCCAGACTCTGCTCCCTCCTTGGAAGACATGTCAGTGGGATTAGGGAGGTCGTCCAAGTATTCCTTCCACCGCCCGACTATTTTCTCAGTCAAAGTCAGCAGCACTCCACCAACATTATCCACAATACTCGTAGAGCACCGCTTTCCACCTCCTGAGACGCCTGACGGTTTACCAGAATCTCTTTGAGGCAGTCCAAAAGTCTTTTCCATGGCCTTTCCAAACTCCTCCCACACCCGAGTTTTTGCTTCAGCCACTGCCTCAGCCACATTCCACTTTGACTGTCGGTACCTGTCAGCTGCCTCCGAAGTCCCACAGGCTAGCCAAGCCTGACAAGATACCTTCTTCAGCCTTGTGGCTCCCTTCACCTCTGGTGTCCACCATTTGGTTTTGGGGAATACCACCACGACAGGCACCAACCACCTTGCGGCCCCAACTCAATGCTGCAGCTTTGGCAATGGAGATGCTGAACATGGTCCATTAGGACTCAGTGTCCCCAGTCTCCCTCTGGATGCTGCTGAAGCTCTGCCAGAGGTGTGTGTTGAAGATTTCATGGACTGGGGCCTCTGCGAGGCGTTCCCAGCACACCCTCACTACATGTTTAGGCGCACTGGGTCGTAGCATTCCCACCCCAGCCCGCCAGACTGAGACAGAGTCCACCCCCTCTCCGGGAGACTGGTTCCAGAGCCCAAGCCATGCGTAGAGGTGAGCCCGACTATATCTAGCCGGTACCTCTCAACCTCACGCATTAACTCAGGCTCATTCCCCACGAGAGAGGTGACATTCCATGTCCCTATTGCCAGTCTTGGTAGCCGGGGATCGGTCCGCCAGGGCATCTGCTCCTGGCCTTCTCCCGGCACACAATGCACCCGACCCCTACGGCACCTCATGCGGGTGGTGGGCCTGCAGCAGGATGGGCCCATGTCCCCTTTTCTGGCTGTGCCTGGTCGGGGCCCATGGAATAAGGCCCGACCACCAGACGCTCACCCCCGGGCACCCTCCCCAGCCTGGCTCCAGGGCGGGGCCCCGGTAACCCTATCCCGGGCAGGGTAAACTGTTCTCTCGATGCTTTCCTCATAAGTGTATTCATGAAAATGTTGCACTGTTACTTTATCAGTGTCTAACAGTATGTAAATGAGAGCCATGTAATGTCCAGTTGTGTATGCTGAAAGAGACTGTGCCGGTCTGACCTCTCCCCCCTCCTCCTTTCAGGGTGGAGCCTGCTGGAGTCCGATGGTTGAGACCAGGTCTGAGGAAATGTAAGTGGGTTTTTAATGTGATTCATGAAAATAAAGAAGCACACATTCAACCATCTTCAAACTGTCACATCACTCATTCACATCTCTGATGTCAGGAGTCAATCAATGAACAGATGATTAATACCTGCAGCTGGATTGTGTTTGTTCTCTCCATCAGATTCCTGTCAACTCACAGTCGACACAAACACAGTACACACAAAACTCCAACTGTCTGAGAACAACAGGATGGTGGCACATGTGGAGGAGGTTCAGTCATTTCCTGATCATCCAGACAGATTTGATTACTGGCCTCAGCTGCTGTGTGAAAATGGTCTGACTGGTCGCTGTTACTGGGAGGTCGAGTGGAAAGGAGGGGTTTATATGTCAGTTAGTTACAGAAGAATCAGAAGGAAAGGAGACAGTAAAGATTGTTGGTTTGGATACAATGATCAGTCCTGGAGCCTGATCTGCTACGATGATGGTCCTCATTCTGTCTGGCACAATAACAGAGGAACATCCATCTCCTCCTCCTCCTCCTCTGTCTCTAACAGAGTAGCGGTGTATGTGGACGTTCCTGCTGGCACTCTGTCCTTCTACAGAGTTTCCTCTGACACTCTGATTCATATTCACACCTTCAGCACCACATTCACTGAAACTCTTTATCCTGGGTTTAGATTCAGGTATCTTGGTTCCTCAGTGTCCCTGTGCTGAGTTGAGTTTAACGAGTGTCCTCCTGTTAGAGAAACACTCTTGACTGTTGAACATATAGTTCAGTCTGTACATGTCTCTCTTTCACTCAGAAACACGTTTTCAGATTCATGGATTCAATCAGTTGATGTTTGAAACTGTTCTAAATGATTCCTTGTAAACTTTTTTCTCTTCAGTCCTTTAAAGATGGAAGCTCCCATTATTCCAGGATCCACATGTTGTTTTTCTGTCTTTTTACACTCAAAGCTTCAGAGTTAATATCAATATGTTGTTTTTCTCTGAAGCTCAGTTCACAACTATCTCCTCTGCATTTTCAACAAGTCTGCACTCATTAAAATGACTACGAATGTTTGATTTATCTTTCTTAATGAGATGTTTCCAAACTCTCCACATCTCTTACTCATTGTTGGAAGCTCATCATTTCAAAATGTTTCAGCCATATAAGCTGAAAATATTTGCTCAATTGTTTTGAATGCAGTTCAAGCAGAATATGATTGCACTGAGGGATCATAATGCACGCGGGCTATTTAATAAACAGCAGACGCTGATTATTTGTAACTAGTCTTGTGTTTTTCCCAAATTGAACAAGAACATGGTGCAGGATGTTGATAACAGCTTCATTATCAAACTCTTAGAAACATGTAAATATCTGTGTATAGCACTGCATATGTTGTGTATCACTTTAGTTTGTATGAAACATGAAAAATATGACAAAGGGTCCTAATGAAGAATATGCTGAAATTTGGTGACAGACATTAGATTTGCTTTGATGTCAAACTTTTAGAAGCTGTTTCATTGTTTATCATGCAGCTCTAGTTTCATAAAACACAGAGGAAATAATGTCACATATTTATGTCCACAAAGCAGAATGAGCCTATTGCTGACAATAAGTGATGTACAAACAGAGTGAGCATTTCTGAGACCCCCAAAAATTGAGTAGTAGTTCACTAAATGAAAAATGGACTGTGGGCTCAGTTCCTTCATCATTAGTATGTATTATATATGTCTATGTATTTATTACTATACAATATATTAGGTATCACTGCTGCTAGTTTCAATCATTGTGCAAATGTGCTGTTTATAAGGTTGGAAACCTGCAGTCAGCTGAGACTGAAGAAGTCACCTGGATCAGTGACCAAACGTTTCTCCCACTGAAAACGTCCAGGTGAGCAGAATCAACCTTTTGGGATCAGCCAGCAATGCAGCTGTCAGTGTTGCTGGGTCATTGACCCAGTGATTTCAGTTTGCTCATGTTCAGTTTATTTTTGCCACATCAATGTTGTTCTCACTTCCTGTTTTTCCCGTATCAGCTCGTCTCTCATGTCGTTAGCCAGATTATGTTCAGCTGTGTACTCACCGGTCTCTCATTATCATCCGCATCAGTCTGTGTATTTAAGTCCTCAGTTTCCTCCAGTTCTTTGTTGTGTCATTGATGTTGATGTCGTCTCTCCGCATGTATGTTCAATTCAGTCAGTCAGTCAGCCGGTCCAGTTCAGTCACCCAGTCAGTCATTTCAGTTCATGTTCTGTTCATCCAGCCTACCTATAATAAAACACCATTAACACCATTATCCTGCACCGTGAGTCCAGCGTTTGGGTCATCTCTTCCTCGCATCCACACACGACATGCCTGACAGAATGACACACACCCAGTCACTATTTCCACCCCTGTCAGTCAGCCTACACCCATCACTCAGCCATTTCCTGCCAGCACGGCGGCCTGGATTCGCCCTTCTTCTTCAACTGTTTCACCTTCTCAGGTGAAGACAGCTACGGCTCAGCCTGTCCCTACAGCACCACCTCAGATGGCTAGGGCCCAGCCAGCAACCTCTCCTGTGCCAGCTCCCGGGACGAGGGCAGCTGTGACCCAGTCCACCTCCACACCCGCTCCTGTTCTCGGGTGGGGGTGTTAGCTGACCTGTCCGCTGCTCAGGCACCAGCTTTACTATCCCAGGCTGTATCTCAGCCATTAGTCACACCAACCTCAGCTCAGTCGTTAGCCTTGCCAACCTCGGTTCATCCCTTAGCTTCCCCAGTCCAGTCAGTTTACACACCTGCTTTTCAGCTTCCAGCCCAGTCAATCCAGTCCCCTGTAGGTCAGTCTCCTCCTGTCCTCCAGTCCCCTGTAGTTCAGTCTCCTCCTGTCCTCCAGTCTCCTTCTGTCCTCCAGTTCCCTGTAGTTCAGTCTCCTCCTTTCCTCCAGTTCCCTGTCGTTCAGTCTCCTCCTGTCCTCCAGTTCCCTGTAGTTCAGTCTCCTCCTGTCCTCCAGGCCCCTGTAGCTCAGTCTCCTGTCCTCCAGCCTGTCCAGTCTGTTGTCCAGTCTTCTGTAGTCCAGTCAGTTCAGTCTGTCATTCAGTATCCTGTAGTTCAGTCGCCTGTTGCCCAATCTATTCAGTCTCTGGTCCAGTCATTCATTCACCATCCTGTTCAGTTTCCTGACCTGCAGCCACAGCATCCAGAGGTAGCTGTGAGCTCGGCCGCTTCTCAGCCAGGGGTTTCCGCATCCGCTGACCTGGCCGCTTCTCAGCCAGGGGTTTCCGCACCCGCTGGCCCTGCCTGTCTCCAGCCAGAGGTCGCCACACCTGCTGGCCCTGCAGCTGATCCTCCGCAGTCCCCTCGTCCTCGTCGGATTCGGCGTCAGCGACCCCCTTCCAGGCCGCTGACTGGACCTCGTCGCCAGGGTCATCGACCACCGGACCTGCTCAGTGGCCGCCGCCATCTTCCTCGTGGCCGCCCGTCATTAGATTTACTGCTAAAACTGGATCCAACTGGATCCAACTGGAGCTCTTGTTGGTATCCAGGGTGCAGCACGTCTGTGCTGAGCAGAATAAATAAAGCCAATAAGATGTCTCTGTATGAGGAGGCGGGGTCACAGGAGGTTAACAGAAACTCTGCAGCACCATCATCAGCTCACATGGAAACTTTGATGATTCACTTCTGTGGTGTTTTTACAGAAACACATCACAAAATTAGCACCACCTGTTTTGTGTGTGAGCTTTGAGTTTCTTGTCTTCATTCTGGATTCTTGTGTTGGTGTTTTTACACACGGCAGATATTTCCTGGTTGGTTCCTTGATGACCACATCAAGCTTTCTGAAGCTTGGATTGAAAACGCTTTCTCAAAGCTTTTCAACACAGGCCTCTGTGGTGCCATCTAGTGGACAAACATATGAAGTGCAGCGTGAAGCTACAAATTAAAACAAACTGCTTCAGCTACATTTATATATAACATACTATAACCTATATAACTATATGTCTTGTGCATTATGTAGGTTTTAGACCCTCACTCTTCTTCACTTCATCCTTAAACATGTGGAAGGAGAGCAAAGTGCTGCCACTCTTATTTCTGACAAGAACAGAAGAAACCACAGCAAACTGTTCCAGTTATTCATCTTCATCACAATCTATTTATTTATTATGGTGTCTTCAGTCTGAGGGTTTGAAGTTTCCATGACTTAAACTGGGACTCACTGTTTAAAGCACTGAGTGCTCATAGAGAGATGCTCCATGAGTCCCAGTACAGACTACAAACATGGTGGAAACTTTGATATCCACACAGTCTGCACGTCTGTGAGTAACTGTGATGAAGATGTGCAGAGATCTGTGTACAAACAGGAGAAAGACTGTAAAGACTCTGTGCTTCTAACAGCCTCTGTTAACATATGTGAGGCTGTTTGTTGTTGTTGCCATGGAGCTTTTCACTGTTTGGGTCTGCGTCAGCTTCACAGGTCATGTGATCAGGTTTGTTCTACACTGTGAAAGCTAGATGATGGTTCAGTGTCAGGGTTTGTTTGCATTCATCGATAAATATCTAAATAAATAAAAGACTCCATGTTTTTTCTTTCAAGGCGAACATGTGACCTCAGCAGGTCAGCTGATCACAGCCTGTACTGAAGCTCACATTAGAAATCATTGTGAGCTGTGATTCTGTTCTCTATGCTGAGCCGCTGCAAAAGCTCTGATGGTTTCCCCCAGCTTCCAAACCCTTTACCATGGAAGCAACAGGAAAGAGTTCTGTTTAAATTCTCTGTCACTGCTTGTGTCCTATAGAACAGATTCAAGGGAACAACTAGGATTTACATTAGAACAACATTTGGATTCTCATCTATCATCCATCCATCCATCTTCATCCGCTTTATCCGAGGCCGGGTCGCAGGGGCAGCAGCCTAAGCAGAGAAACCCAGGCTGTGTCCCAATTCAGGGTATGCACGCTTGAAGTACGCGCACTACGCGTACTACGTACGGTGCGTACTATAAGTACGAGAAGTGCGGAAGTGAGAGGCTTGTGAAATGGGACGGTCTAGCCTCCGTCGTGCTGCTCAGGTTGCCTAGCAACCATGATACTAACCGCTAGAAACTTTACATACAGCAGAAATGAAGGAGAAAAAATGTTTTGTTGGTCATTCATTTTTGTCATGACATCACTTTGATTAGTTGAGTATCTGAGGCTGAGACCACAGGACTGTGAAACATGATAGTTGGGCTTCATTTCTGTACTGAACAGTCATTTTAAGATTAGTTAGTAAATAACAATTAGCTAATGTTGTTCATGAGACTAAAATTATCTAACTGTGGTAATGTAAATATTATATGGCCAATATTACATGTATTTGTAACAAAGCGAAGGTGATTTTTGCACAGTGTTATTAAAGGAGGGAAACACATCTCAAAATGGACAGAGCAGTGGAGCAGCCAAGGGAATGCAAACGAATTAAAAACTGTATGACTAAAATATAATTTATTATATTTAAACAGTTAAAAGTGTAAAATGAATTAAAACAACCCTGGCCAGGGAACAACACAATAGAAATCAATAAAACACAACATTAACAATCCAGTGGCGTCCGCCACAGTATAAAAGTCACTTAAAATTTACAATCCAGGCAAGCAGTGCAGAAGGGGGAAACCCGGCGGCGTCCTCGCCTTCCTGTCCGTGTTCTCCGCTCCAGCGCGCTATAAAAAAAAAAAAGAGGAAAAAAAGGGCAGCGACAGTAACTACTCTTTTAGCAGCTACTGTTCAATAAAGTGGGATAAGTCAGAAGACTTACCCCGGGTGGGCAGAACTCTCAACTTTCTATCTATCTATCTATATATACACACACACACACAAACATCACTCATATCACATAACTTTGCCGACATGTGGCCAACAGCAATGTTCTTCGTTATTAAACGTTCGCACATAAATAAGTGACATAATATTCAGTACTCACTTTTGACAGTTCACTCTTTCGGCCGCTCCCTTCTGCCGTATTTTGCGGCAAAATTATCCACACCCACCGCCGCGCTATGGATTGTGGGATATATAGGGCCACGAAGCGTGCACCGGACCACGCTTGATATTTGGGGAAATCGACGGCGCATTTGGAGTATGCATTTGAAGTACACTTTGAATTGGGACAGCCGTCGTCGCGTGGCGGTGACGTATTCGCACTTGAAATGCGTACTTCAAGCGTGCATACCCTGAATTGGGACACAGCCTCAGACCTCCCTCTCCCCAACCACCTCCTCCAGCTTATCTGGGGGAACACCAAGGCATTCCCAGGCCAGCTGAGAGATATAATCTCTCCAGCGTGTCCTGGGTCTGCCCCTGGGCCTCCTCCTGGTGCGACATGCCCGGAACACCTCACCCAGGAGGCGCCGATCCTTGTCAGAATACCGAACCACCTCAACTGGCTGCTTTCGAAAGGATTCTCATCTAATTATATTATATTATTAATGTTAAGGTTCAGTTTGCATGCAATTACAATAGGTTACAATTGTCCTACAATGAGCTACTTTTTACTTTCAGTACATTTCAGAACTTTTACTTTTTATTAAAGTATTTTTCAATACTAGTATCTGTACTTTGTTGAGAAATCAGTTTTACCCCGGTTCCTTTTTATTCCTCGGGTCTCCAGAGATGCACCGGACCCAGTAGTCATTTTTACAAAAACTTTATTCATCTTTATTTATTTATTTTATTGCTGCTTACACTGACTCCACCCTCTCTGACTGTTACTGTTTACTGCTGTGGAAAAGCGGGGGGAACGTAACAAAAGCTGAGTGAAACGGAGTGTTGTGATTGGTCAAAATGTTTGTGGCTGTGTAATTGTGGACCCTCTGTCGCACAAGCCCCTCCCTGATTTTTGTCATCGTGTATCTGGGATGAGGTAACATCAGAAACACGTGCATTCCTCCACAGTCCAAGCATCATTACGTCACTAAGTTATTTGGGAAAACAGCAAGAAACTCCCTCCTGCAGCTGCACACACTGATGTCAGCAGTGCACTGCTGCTATACTCATCATTTGTACTCAGTTCAGTTTCACGAATCAAAATCTAAAGCATCTTGCTCCACATATCCACGTGCAGTTTTGAGACAAATTTCACGCTGCCAGCTTCATGCAGCTTTCCACAAACTAAGCTACATTTTGTCTTGCAAATAAATAGATTTGGCTTAAAAACAAAGGAACTGTAACAACCATGAAAAACTAAGTGTGCTATCATTACTTATATTAGTGTCATCCGTGTCATCCTGTGGCTCCATGCTTTACTTCGTACTCTTTAATGTTTTTATATACATTTTCCTGAACAGCATTAACATGAGTTAGTGTGACCGATGTGTTTCTGCATTGTGTCTGACAAAGACAGGTAAAAGAAAGAAAAACCTCCAGGTAAATAACTTGCTTGCTCCAGCTCCTCTCCCACAGGGGAATTATAGAAAAGGGCTGCATTTATTTTTACATTAAACATAAAGTACAAACTTAAATGTAACATATTTGACAAAAAACACCAACACAAAATTTGACATACCTGACAAACAAAGGTAAAAGAAAGAAAAACCTCAAACTAAATAACTTGCTCACTCCAGCTTCTACAACCAAATACAAACAGTGGGGAAGAGGGTTAGCTCAACCCATCACAACTTCCAAGCTAGCCAGAATTATATATCCATGCTAGCATTAATGGCACCTAAAATACATTTGTGGCACACACACATACTACACTACATCCAGATGAACAGAATCAACTTTTTGGAGGCCATTATATCTATTGGCAATCAGACCGCAAAGATTGGAAAAAAAACACTCTGTACCTCTATTATTCTTTTCCAAAAACAATAGCAATGGACAACATACAGGAATAGACAAATTCACACATCAATATCAATAACCGCCATTGATTCAATCAACTGACGAACATTTTCTACCAAAACGTCTGGTAAGTCCCTGATCCACGTCCACATCTTTGGGTTCAAGAGCATGAAAACTATGGGAGTCAGCAGGGGAGTCTGGAGAGGCTCCATTACCTGGCAGCCCACTAAGATCAGGAGCACCCATCATGGGAGGGGTCTCATGAACGCCATCTTTGACTGGGTCAGCGGCAGATTGCTGATGGATCCATGATAGTGTGCGGTCATCACACTTGCCAATGCTGGAGACAGAATCCATAGCAAGGGTGACAGGAGGTACAGCTCCTGTGTCCCCAAGAGATGTCACGGAGCCATCCAGGTCAGACTCAAGGGGGCCACTGACAACGCTCACAGCAGGATGTGCAGTATCGTCATTCAATGTTGTGTCCAAGGGCAAAAAGTTTACTTGAAGGAGCAGGTTATGATGCACCACACACTCATGTCCTTCTTTGTATCTGATACGGCAGATGTGAAGAGCAGGATCCAAGTCGACTACCGTGTACACAACAGGTTGCCATTTGTCAGAGAGTGTCCTTTTCCCTCTGACTCCCTTGTTTGCCAACGACACCTGGTCTCCCAGTGAAAGAGGCAGAACCTTCACCTTCCTGTTGTACTGGTCAGACTGCTGTCTTTGCTCCATTGTGCTGTGTTCCTGGGCTTGGAGCAGGGCAGAGCGCAGGTCATCCATCAGTGACTTGACATAGGTATCATAGTCACAAATGGTGTCGTCATGAAGGACATCCGGAAACATGAGGTCAACCTTGGGACCCTTCCGAACATCAGGTAGAATGGCGCAAAGCCGGTGGTCTCGTGTGCTGTACAGTTATTCAATTCAATTCAAAATTTATTTATATAGCACATATTAAAACAACAGTGTTGACCATAGTGCTTTACAGTCAGTAAAAGCATGAGACAATTAAAACAAACAATAAAAGAGGACAACAAACAATAGGTAACAACACAACAAGCTAGACCAGCCAACTAGACAGAATCAAAAGCCAAAGTAAACAGATAAGTTTTAAGACGTGATTTAAAAGACTGGATAGACTCGGCAGTACGAATATGAACAGGGAGGTTATTCCAGAGTCTAGGTGCCACGGATGCAAAGGCCCGGTCACCTTTCGACTTCATTCGAGACCTAGGTTGTGCTAGGAGCCTGTGATTGGACAATCTAAGTGCTCTGTTGGGATTGTATAAGTGGAGTAGTTCAGAAAGACATGTGGGTGCTACATTATTCAGAATATTAAAAGTGAACAAAAGAATTTTAAAATCTATGCGATATTTAACAGGGAGCCAGTGTAATTTGGCTAAAATTGGAGTTATGTGTTCATGGATTCTCGTACCTGTTAAAAGACGCGCAGCTGCATTCTGAACTAACTGAAGCCGTCAAAGAGAAGATTTAAGAGAAACTCAAGTGAAGTGAGTGAAGTGGATCGGGTTTTCACCACTGCAGAACACATCCACATATGTCAGGGAAGTGGGAGGGGCAGTAGGAGTGGTGGAAGGGACAGTGAGGGAGCAGTGGGAGGAGCAGTGGGAGGAGCAGTGGTTTGTAATGAACTGTGTGTGGAGGGGAAGGTAACAAAGCCTGCTGGTGTCCCTGTAACTGTGTCGCTGATCCATTTCTGGTACTGGGACACAGGACTGTAGGCTGAAGGAGATGAAGTGCATCCAGGCAAACTGAAAACTCCACTCTGGAGCCAGACTGATTTACTCTGAGTCATGAGTGGCACTCCAAGAGTATCCTGTGGAAAGACAGTGATGAAATTTTATCAGGACAGATGTGTAACTCTTAGAGGTCGACCTTTTTCACCTGAGAAAGTTTCAACTTTCTCAGAGCACTTTTTTTTAAAGCAGGAACATTTTCCAACAGATATGTAACTTACATCTTTATGATTCATTTTAGAGTTTCAAAAAATCAGATCTTGGATCAGTGGATGTGCTGCTGATAATTCTGTGTTTTCCAAAGGTTGCATAAACGTATCAGATGAGTTCAGGTTAAACTGGTTCGTTTGCAGGGCTGTGGTGAAGGTTACAGAGGAGCTCGGTGCAGAGCGTGGTCAGTGTTTGAGTGCACCAAGGTTAGCAGACGCCAACGTCGATTTATGCGGATCCTTAAGTTCTCTTTTGAAAGCTGGCGTTACAGAGTGCAGGCTTTGGATTTCAGCCACAGAGCTCATGTAACATCTGTTAAGATGTTGTTGAACTGAGAGGTGACTGTGACGTGACGTCAGCTGATCACAGCTGCACACAAAGAAACAAAACAAATGACTGTGTGACTGAGTCTTTCCCAGCATGTGTTGTTAAGGTTCGTAATTGGTGGAGAGTACAAAGGCAAGACAGTCCAGAAGGTTTGGGTCAAGCGATCTTTTATTGAAGTACACGCGTGGGAAGACAGTCACTGCATACATCAGCAAGGGTCTTCGCCCAAATTATACTTCAGACTGCTTTTATAGCATCAGGGTATTATGACGCCCCTTCTTGCGTTTCCAAGCACATAATTTGCATGTACAGAACATTCATGTATTTTAAGAATTAACTGCAGCATAGAGGTTCCTCATTTTGGCATCTTTATCCAAAAAAGGCAATAAACTCGGGCCTCTGTGGTCCCCAGGGGCTGGTCCTTGCCACGCGTCACCTGTTGTCAAGAAAGGTCTAGTGCAGCATGTTACCCAAATACATTCAGGCCTGTACTTAAGTCTGGTTCTAAGTTATATGTAATATATGTATATATATGTGATGTGTAAGCATGTGTGCTATCTTTCTTAAGCTCCCGGCTTCTTAACCAATGGATCACCCAGACATTCACGCTGGATGAAGCTTGAGACCTTTATTCCCTGGGAAAGCTTCAACTCCTTATGAGCACATACTGCAATGTGTATAAAGATATAACAATGTATAAATGTTTATTACTGCACCTGTGAAAGATTAATATGGTGTCAGCATGTTTAAATGTCTCAAGGCCATCTTAAAGCTGTATGCAGTATGGTTAATGTTATGTCCAAGCTATGAAATATATGTTGTGGCAGTGAAGCAATTTTCTATTATCTCGATAATCCTCCTTTTGACCTCGTGCCCACACGAGGTCACCACACCGTGTGCTGTGTCACTCCTCGGTCCAGTCCGTCATTTCCATTTCCATCAATGGCATCATGGATACAGGGGTCACCGCCCCAGGATCCACTGCCCTCGTAATTACCTTTTCCAACAAGCCTCTGGCACAAGGAATGAGACAGCATCCACAGGTGACCAAAATCCCTAAGAAAGCAGATATAGAAAGCATTGCAGACATGACAAACCCTTTCCATTGCCCAAAAACGGATGTCAACCAGCCCTCAAAGGGATTCTCAATTCCGGAGTCTTCGTGCATGGTTCTGGACAACGTCTTAAGACCTTCCAGCGCTCGGGTAACTGAGCCATCTGGGGCAGTGTTATTGGGGATAAAAGTACAGCACAGGTCACCAAACATAGCACAGACCCCTCCACGCTCGGCCAAAACCATGTCGAGAGCGAGTCTATTTTGGACCCCCATTAACGAGGTCGGACCCAGCTGTTCCGCCACCCCCTCAAAGGCATCCCTGGTTAGGTTTGAGAGTCTCAGCAGATTATAATGAACATAGTTTATTCTGTCCACGTTCTTGTTTGGGGTCACTGGAAAAAGAGCAGAGATAATTGGTAAGTTTTCAAAACCAGCTGCAACTTGATCTGCTAATTTGTACTCATTTGGAACTCCCCTGGGCACTCCTATGGAGTCGATCCAGGTGGGTGAATCCATCCTAGGGTCGTATGCATGTGTCCCCTGAAGGCTTCTCTTACTCAATACGTGGCGCTTACGTCTGGCTGCTAGTGTGCGTGTGTTAGTTTGGGGCAGGGCGGTCATTCTGTTGCCGATTAGTATCAGTGGAGCTCCCAACCTTACCATTGCACACGTCCCGACACTTCCCAGTGGAACACGGACCAAGAGAGTTCTCTCCCCACAATAATAGTATAACCCACTTCTAGCCCAGGTGCCAATTAATGTGGTTGAATGATTTTTTACATTTGTTGTCCTTCCTGTAAGTGTTGTAGCGCACCAGCTGGAGTCAATGTCCCCCAGCGTGTATTTCATTTTATCTGTAGAGAACTTAAAACACGTATAGTTATCCTTCTTTGGTCTGAATGGTCCTGCCTGTGTATGCCTGTCTACTGGCGGGAAGAGGCTGGCCAGGATAGAACAGTTGCCAGTACTCACCGCTTCTCTAGTCAGTCGTAACATACAGTCGTATCCCCATTTGTCCTCTGGATGCAATGGGGCGGGCTCTGTGAACAAACGCGGCCTAGCTGAAGCACAAGCAACACAGTTAGATACATCTTGTTCTTTGGCATTTTGAGCCACCCAGTCCAGCCAAAGGTTACTGTCACTGAAACCGGTGGCACGTTCAATTAAGTCCTGAGGCTTCAGCCTAGTGTAATCAACCGTCAGGACTCGTCTGCCTGTTGGTTCGTGTTCCTCTGGTGTGACGGTTGGCGACCCCTCCCCTCCTTTTCCTGTAATGTTTGTGACAGAGTGTGTGACATTATCAGAGTTATGTGTTATTGGCTTGGGTTTATTATTCACTAAATTTATCCTAATCACCCCTATTGGGTCCGTTCCTGAAATATCTACACCAATTACCAGGTAAAACACGCCTCCTGGGCTGTCTGCCCTGGGCAGAGTATTCCAGGGGCCCAGAGAAAGTGTGATAGGGTTTTGGGCAGCTGAGAAATCCCTCTGAATTGCTATTCCCTTCAGTCCTACTGGTACATGTGGCTGCCACCCTACTCCGGTCCACGCTACCACTTTCCCCCAGCCATGGGCGCACCACTGTGCTGCTGTGTATGACCCCAGCACAGGGCGAATTCCCCGGCTAGAGTGAGGATTCCCTCCCCGAGTGCAGATGGATTTATGACTACAAAGCCACACATCATATCCCCTCCAGCTGCTGTTTGCACCTTCGCAATTAAGCACTTCACACAAATCGAACGTGTACGAGCTTGTGGACCCTTTAACGTAGTCCAATTCCATGCCATTATATGCGCTGAGACAACCATCCCTTTTACCTGATACCTCACGCTTGGGTCTCTTCAATGGTCTCATTTCAGTATTCGGTTTTTCGGTCAGTTGAGGGCTGGGCTGACCTCCGTGCTCAGGCGGGCTGCGCCGGGCTGACTGCCAAAAATACACAAAGAAACATATTGCCAAAACTAATACTGTCTTATATAAAAGCCATGTGGTTGTGAGAAGCATTTTTACCAATTTCCTCTCCTCACGCTTCTTGCTACGTGCCTGTGAGTCAAATGTGTGCATGGTGTCGTGTGTAATGTGTACTTCTGACATAAAATTCTTAAAATTCTCCTTTTTTTTTTTTTTTTTTTTCTTCACTTTGTTACCACTCCTTTACGTTGGCGTGGGGATCTCCTCCTTGGCTGTTCTTCTTTCTTCGGCCTCCCAGGTAGACTACTGTTCGGCCCGTTGCGCGGGTGAGAGGATTTATTCTGCCTCTTGTTGTCGTCAGCACCCGTGTTCGGTGGAACTGGGTCGTTGTCCACCAAGCTCTCGTCCGCTGCCGCGCACTGGCTCCAATGATACCAATTTTCACCTTTTCCTTTCAATCTGACCGCTGTGGCCGTCCGAGCCACCACTTCATAGGGTCCGGTCCAGCGAGGCTCTTTCCACTTCCGCTTGATGACTTTCAGCCACACTGCTTTTGCCTCTGGAAC
>NW_027051994.1:0-36224 GCF_036321145.2 Pelmatolapia mariae
GCCAGCGGTCGTGGCCGCTACAGAGTGCTGGTGGGTTCGTTTCCCTTGGCCTTAAAACTGTAAGCTGGCCAAAATGCTGATGGTAAAAACACAGCCCTTTTTCACGCTGCCTCCGTGCCATGATCCCAACCACCATCGATGAGTCGGACTCCACCAGGAGAATCGGTGGGAGTGCGGGAGATGCCGTCCGAACTATCACCTGGATGCTGAAGCTCCTAGTAGCCAGAAGAGCGATAATCCTTTGAGACCAGCAGCAGGGAGTTGATGAGCCAGCTCACACTGGTGCCGATAACTGTCAGAGGAAGACATGAGTAAAGAGGAATCCAGCGTCATCCATTCCTAGCAAGGACAGCGTGCTCTCTGCGTGCTCTCTATGAGCTCGAGAGCGGTACCATCACCCAGGCCCGAGAAAGAGAGGAGTTTCTCTGCCCTCTCTGCATCGGAGAGGAAATAATAATGGATTGGATTTCATATAGCGCTTTTCAAGGCACCCAAAGCGCTTTACAATGCCACTATTCATTCACTCTCACATTCACACACTGGTGGAGGCAAGCTACAGTTGTAGCCACAGCTGCCCTGGGGCAGACTGACAGAGGCGAGGCTGCCATATCACGCCATCGGCCCCTCTGGCCATCACCAGTAGGCGGTAGGGTAAAGTGTCTTGCCCAAGGACACAACGACCAGGACAGAGAGCCCGGGGATCGAACCGGCGACCTTCCGGTTGCAAATACGCTTCCCAACCCCCTGAGCCACGGTCAATGGCTTGACAGTACAGTTGTTGTTATTATCATTATGTCACATCCTGTTTATGACAGTTAAAATAAATAACATTCATATAAGAAATAAAATTGTCTCGTGTAAACTGTATGTGGTGTTAAATAGGCCTATACTACTGTACTTTAATGTGGGTCATAAGAGTGGTACTTCAAGAGTCATATATTTTATGAGGTGGTACTCACTGTGAAAGGTTTGAGAACCACTGATCTATGTGAAACTTGATATCAGTAATAAACTAGGGTGCATCAGTCATTGATTAGTTTGACTGACTGCAAGGAAACGGAATAATTTGAACTACTTCTAAAGATTTATATTCATGGTTTCATATTTACATGTTTTACATGTTTCTTCTTAGTTTGTTTGTTTTTGGGCAAATTACATTTATTAAATGAACGTGCTCAGAGTTGTGAAACTTCAGCTCCCACAATGCTTTGGAGGCTATCAAAAGAAAATGCATGCATGTCAACTATAAATACACACCATGAGGCATTAGTAAGGTATCAGGGCGAAATGAATTCTTCATTTAATTATGGAACATTACTCCTGCATTAACACACATCATCATGTAATTCATAAAAACAGATCTAAGTGGTTTCGTCGTCTTCTGGGTTAAGTCAGGCACTTATTGCTTACCTGTGTCTTACAAAGGAAACAAAGGACAGCTTGACCTGAAGACTCAAACACGTCTCAGTCATGTTCACAATAGAAGAAGGAAAAAAACTCAAAGTGATACAGAACATAGAAAATAATATGAGATGAAAATAAAATCTGTTTGAGGTTTAAAGAATGATCAAATCTATAAATGACCAGAGTCTAGGTTGAGAAAAAAAATGTCTTAACTGAAGTTACAGGCTGGACTCAAAAGTCTTTCAGAAGGGAAAATCCACGGTCTCTATGTCCAACAATCCCAGCAGGTAAGTCAGGCTAAAACTGGCTCCTGGCAGGATAAGAGAACAAAGAAGGCAAACACTGAAACAGGTCAGCAGACTGACCATACAGAGGTGAGTAACCACCACTATAAACCACTGTAAGTCCTCTGTATTTAAAGGAGCCAGCTGTGTTCCAGCAGGATCCCTGCCCTGTGATGTAAGGTGTGGTTAACACATGCGTAGGTTCTATACTGACACAGTGTTTTTATACGGTTGTCCAGGCGTGTCCCTCCTTCCTCCGCCTCTCACTCTTACCCCACTCTTCTTACTTCTAACACTTTTCCTGTTATGTTCTTTTCCTCTTTTCACCACATCCAAACGGTCACGGTCTAACTTCCTGATGAGTCACTTAAATACTGAGATTGAAAATATAGACAAATTATTACAAAATAATTACTTATTTTTCTGTTTTAAAACTCTGATTCATTGTCAATATAGTATGATTTACTTTTAGCTCAATCAGAATGCATATATATTCTTTTTATGACTCTGTGTTCAGCACTGTTATTTTTTACTTTAATACATAAAAACTGAAGAAACAAACAAAGTTATGTCTTCAAAATATGACACATGACTCAAACAGCACCACACATGCTCGCTGCATGTTGTTTCTCCTCTGAGTTTAATAGTGAAAGTCATTTGCTATAAAAATTATTTTATTTTGAAGGATCAAAAGGAAATTATCAGGTTTTCTCTGTCTAATGTAAGAGGACCAAACCTTTAGTGCAGCAGCAGCTGCGTGTTGTTGCTATCAGGACTTTAACCGGAGATGAAGATGTTGCTGCCACTCCTGCTCCTCGTACTCGGTAAGAGCGCTCTTTGAATGCAAACACAACGACACAGCTGTTTGTGCTTTTAGACAACATAAAGTCTGTAACATGAGTTTACTGGATGTAAACTGACTGTACTTGACTTTATTCCTTATAACCCCCTCTGGGACTTCATGCAGGGCGCTCACAGGGTTACAGTTGAGTTCATATCTGTTTAAATGGTAAATGGTAAATGGCCTGTATTTATACAGCGCTTTAATCGTCCCTAAGGACCCCAAAGCGCTTTACATATCCAGTCATCCACCCATTCACACACACATTCACACACTGGTGATGGCAAGCTACATTGTAGCCACAGCCACCCTGGGGCGCACTGACAGAGGCGAGTTTAAGATGAACTATCTGTGTGTTCCAGACGTCTGTTTCTTACTGATAGAACCACAAACCTGCCAGAGTGTCGTGACGTTTGACAGGATTAATGACTATGGTAAAAACAAGATGAAAAAAAAGTGTCCAATGATACAGATGAAAATTGGTTGTGTTGCCAGTTGTGTGTAACATTGTCAGTGGTGACACTTTTATGTGCTGTAACACTAAGATGTTTATTTACTAATGAACTGTTTTCTCTGTGTGTGACTGTGTTTCTGCCTCATTTGATGTTGTTGCATGGTGACGTTATGTGCTAACATCTTTGACGTCCTTTCAGTGTTTGTTGGACAGGAAGAATCCGTGTTTGAATACTTTTCATAAAACATGGCTGAGAGTGACGTTACATACACTTTCTGAAATGACTTTGTATGAACCCAAGGAAAAAATCCACTGCAAATACATAAACATGTTTTTGTTGTGTGTACTTGTGTCTCCTTCCAGTTTCCCAGCATGCCCTGGCTCCGTTGGTGGAGGTGTATGAGGGGGAAATATCTGTCCTGTTGGCTTGCAAGTACTCAGGTTTTATACCTGAAAATCCCACAGTGCTGTGGACTCGCAATGATCTCAACCCCAAATCTGTCCACCTACGACGAGAGGAAACGGATGATCTTAAAGGGCAACACCAGCGTTACAGAGGGCGCACATCAATGAGGCCTGATGCTCTGGACACTTTAGACCTCAGCCTCACTCTGAGAAACCCCCGACTGACTGATAGCGGCAACTACACCTGCTCCATCAGAAATGAAAGAGATGAATTGAAACTGACAGACATACAGCTGCATGTCAAAGGTACAAAACCCAACACCTGTGATTACAAAGGTCAGAGGTCAAACTAAAGAGTAACAGAAAAGATCCTTCTAGTACTGAAAGCTGATAAAATAGTAATAATGTTCTCTAGAAGCAACCACTCTGGAAACATCAAAAAATGAACACCAAAGAAGAAGAAAATAGAATCTTATTGGTACAATTTTTGGTGTATCTTCTAAATCTGGATGATTTGATCCAGAAATTCTTACATGTGCAGGAAAACCAACAGTTCACAAGCCTAATAGGGACAGACAATAACACAACATGACTGTTACTTAAGTGTGATTACTAACAGTAGTACTGTGAGCACCTGGCACAGTTTTGGCTCACAATCTATCCTGATATTCTTCATGCAGAATAGAGATTTTAATGACTTTATTACTGATATTTATTTTTCACTCACCACCTCCACTGTGTCCAGAGGGCATCCTAGAACAGAGCTGGCCCTTCGGATCAGCCTGTTCAGTCTCTTCCTGTCCCCAGCAGAGATGCTGCCGCCCCAGCAGACCACACCGTAAAAGATGGCTGAGGCCACCACAGAGTCATAGAAGGTCTTCAGGAGTGGGCCCCCCACTCCAAATGACCTGAGTCTCCGCAGCAGGTACAGCCTGCTCTGCCCTTTCCTGTAGAGGGCGTCTGAGTTATGAGTCCAGTCCAGTTTGTTGTTCAGATAAACACCAAGGTACCTGTAGCTGTCCACAGCCTCGATGTCCATACCTTGGATGTTCAGTGGTTGCAGTGGAGGATGTTTGTGCCTGCGGAAGTCTACCACCAGCTCCTTGGTTTTACTAGTGTTGATCTGGAGGTAGTTCAGCTGGCACCAGTCCACAAAGTCTTGGGTCAGTCCTCTGTACTCCTTGTCGTCCCCATCAGTGATGAGGCCGACTATTGCAGAGTCATCAGAGAACTTCTGCAGGAAGCACTGGGTGGAGTTGTGGGAGAAGTCTGCAGTGTAGATGGTGAAGAGGAACGGAGCCAGAACCGTTCCCTGTGGGGCCCCCGTACTGCAGACGACCCTGTCCGACACACAGCCCTGAGTCCTCACATACTGTGGTCAGTCAGTGAGGTAGTCCAGAATCCATGTGGTGAGGTGATGGTCCACTCCTGAATTCTCCAGCTTGTCCTTCAGGACCGTGGGAAGAATGGTGTTGAAGGCACTGGAGAAATCAAAGAACATGATTCTCACAGTGCTCCCAGCGGTCTCCAGCTGAGAGACGGAACGATGTGGGAGGTGAGTCGTAGCATCATCCACTCCAATGCCAGGTTGGTAGGAAAACTGAAGTGGGTCCACTGATGAGCTCACCAGAGGTCGAAGCTGAGCTAGGACCAGCCGCTCCAGGGTCTTCATCAGGTGGGATGTCAGAGCCACCGGCCTGTAGCTGTTCAGGTCCTTCGGACGTAGAGTCTGGACTCTACTGGTACAACACAGAAGGGTTTTCCAGAGCTGTGGGACTCTCCCCAGCCTCAGGCTCAGGTTGAAGAGGTGCTCCATCACCCCACACAGTTGGTCCGCGCAGGACCTAACGACCCTTGAGCTGATGCCATCTGGACCCGCTGCCTTCTTGGCTTTAATCCTCCTCAGTTCCCTCCTAACCTGGGTGGTTGAGAGAGACGGGCTGGAGCCTTGTGTTGAGTGTGTATTGGATGCTGTTGTTGGGGGTGGGGAGGAGTGAGCAGGGTGAATAGAGGAGGTGTGAAGTGTCTGAGGTGTCAGAGGTGGAACAGCAGCAGTGGGGGTGGGTGAGTCTGCAGCCGATGTTGAAGACTGCCTCATGGATGAATCAAATCTGTTGAAGAAATGATTCAGTTCATTTGCCCACCTCACATCCCTCCCAGGCAGAGAGTTCTGATGTTTGTGGCCCGAGATGGTTCTGAGGCCTCTCCAGACTTCACCAATGTTATTTTGCTGAAGCTGGTTCTCCATCTTCTGCCTGTAGCTGTCCTTCCCATTCAGATGCTCAGATCTCAGATCAGGTCGATTCTATGATTAAAATCAGTGTGACTGCATCTGCTTCTTTAGTCACAGAACATCTGGAAAATACTCTCAGCTCTTGATTTCATCCACATTTTGTTATGTAACAGTCTTTTTCCCACGTGTGGGACTAATAAAGGTTATCTTATCTTATCTTATCTTATCTTATCTTATTTCAAAATGGATGAAATCAGTTTTTCACCTCCAAATTCTACCTGCACAAAATCCCCATAATGAATACGGAAAAACATTGGCTTAAAATTTGTCCAGGTGTATTTAAGAAAGCTAAAATTAACAGATGTACAGAAGTACTCACAGCCTTTTCTGGGACACTAAAAGTTGAGCTCAGTTGAATCTTGTTCCCTTTGATAATATGTCAGATGTTTCTTGACTGGAGTCCACCTGTGGTAGATGCAGTTGATTGGACATGATTTGGACAGGCACACACCTGTCTGTATAAGGTCCCATGGTGGACAGTACATGTCAGAACACAAATCGAGCCTTGAAGTCCAAGGAATTGTCTGCAGACCTCTGAGGACAATATGCATTGAATCGAGTTTGCCAAAAAGTCCCTGAAGGACTCTCAGATCATGAGAAAGAAAATTCTCTGGGCTTATGAAATCAATATTGAACTCTTTGGCCTGAATGCCAAGTGTCATGTCTGAAAAAGACCAGGCATCACTGGTGGTGGCAGCATCAGGCTGTGGGACATTTTACAGAGGAAGAACTAAAAGTTTTCCCGAATGCACCAATGTGTAGAGACCTCCTTAATTACAACCTCCTCCAGTGCTCTGGACCTTAGACTGGGTGAAGGTTTATCTTCCTACAGGAAAATGAACATAGAGACAAGATAACAAGGGAGCGCTTTCTCGACCACTTTGTGGTGTTTGTTCTTGAGTGGTCCAGCCAGAGCCCAGACAAGAACCCAATCAAACATGTCTGGAGAGATCAGACAATGCCTTTGCACTGACACTCCTCATCCATCCTGATGGTGTTTGAGAGGTTCTGCAAAGAAGAATAAAGAAAATGCCTAAAAATAGGTGCCAAACGTGCAGCATCATACTGAGAAAGACTCAAGGCTGTAATTGCTGCCAAAGTTGCTTCAATAAAGCACTGAGCAAAGTTAGTGATTACATGTTATTCTCATTTTTTATTTTTAATACATTTGCAATCATTTAAACAGTAGCCTGTCATTGTGAGGTATTGTTCAATTCAATTCAATTTTATTTATACAGCGCCAAATCACAACAACAGTTGCCTCAAGGTGCTTTATATTGTAAGGTAGACCCTACAATAATACATACAGAGAAAACCCAACAATCATATGACCCCCTATGAGCAAGCACTTTGGCGACAGTGGGAAGGAAAACTCCCTTTTAACAGGAAGAAACCTCTGGCAGAACCAGGCTCAGGGAGGGGCGGGGCCATCTGCTGCGACCGGTTGGGGTGAGAGGAAGACAGTATAAAGACATGCTGTGGAAGAGAGACAGAGATTAACAACAAGTATGATTCAATGCAGAGAGGTCTATTAACACATAGTGAGTGAGAAAGGTGACTGGAAATGAAAAACTCAATGCATCATGGGAATCCCCGGGTATTGTGTGTGTAGAAGTGTGAGGTGAAAATGAATCTAATCCATGTTGGAATAACAAAATGTGGAACAAGTAAAGCACTGGGAATACTTTCCAGATGCAATTTTTATATTTTGGTTTACTGTCCTCTCAGACCAACAGGTGGAGGTGAAGGTCGTTGAAGGATCAGAGTCTGTCATCCTGCCCTGCAACACAACACCTGACCTGCCTGAGGACACCAGAGTGAAGTGGACGAGATTTGACCGAGAAATCATGATGGTCCATGAGTATTCAAATGGAAGTGACCGACTTAAGCACCAGGACAACCTTTACTGTGATCGCACAAAGATGAATGAAGACCTGCTGAGAACTGGAGACCTCAGTCTGACCCTGAAATACCCCACAGAGAGAGACAGTGGAAGATACATCTGCACCATCTACAGGGACAAAGACATCCTGAGACAGAAAGTAGTGCTGCAGGTCAAAGGTCAGACATGTAGATAAAATCCAGGATACAGTGCAGGACAGAGGTCAGTACAGTGCAGGACTGAGGTCAGAGTTCAAAGGTCATGTTGTTTTTGTAATTTTCCACAGAACAGTTTCCTCTTTGGGCCACAGCTCTCCTGGTTCTCCTGGTTCTTCTTGTGGTTTCTGGAGGTCTTTTATTTTATTTCCGGCACTATTTCATGTCAGGTGAGTGTCTCCTACTACACTACCCATAATGCCGATGGTTAGCAGGTGTCCTCTGGTGGCTCCTTGACTGTGGCTCACACAAACTTGTTCCAGAAGCTGAAAGAGTTGAGAGTTACAAACAGCTGATACAGAGAGCTGAAGAGAAACTTCCAGGTTTGTTCCAGAAGTCAGAAAACCTCCTTCAGACTCAGTCATTGATCAGTGAACTCAGTTTTCTTTATATAGTGCAAATCACAACAACGGTCACCTCAAGGTTCAAGTCATAGATTCCACAATAATACAGAAAAAAACCACAACACAAACATGAATCATGAATCTTATAAAATAACAGGTCATTATAAAACCAACAATAACAAAATTCACACTGATCAAATGGAGAAATTCTCTCACTTCTTTAAAATGGACTTTAAACTCCTTCTGTAGATTTTTCCAGAGGCAACAGAGGACAGAGGAAACTTATTCAAAAGCTTTTTCCCCCCAATTCTGTTCTGACTCTAAGGACACACATATACACACAAATAAGAAAGAACAAACCCAAGCAGAGATTTATAGATAAAAATCAACCAATGAGAAAATCTTCAGATATACAGAGTTGGACATTTAGCAGCAGCATACAGAGAACAGTGATATACATGACATCCACAGCCAGTAATAAAATATAAAACACAATAATGGACAGTGTCCAACCTCTTTATTCAATCCACTCCTTTAACTCTTTAACTATTGACCAGGTGCATTCATAAAAGCAGATCATTGTAATCCACTAAAGGTAAAAAGTTACAGAGATGAAGTGTTTACTCATTTGGAGAAGAAACAACATTTATGCCTCAAAGAAAACTTAGTATAAATTTCAGCTCAGCAGCCTTTCAATGTGAGCTTTAAATGACAAATTATGATCTTGTCATGGTCTGCATCTGGGTCACTGACCCACGACCATGACAGATCTATAATATGCCTAGATATTTATAAGATGTGACTATTTTTTATTTTCAATCCCTTGACTGGTTTTGTTCGTAGGAAGTGTAGATAACAACTCTTTGCCACTTGAGAATAACTTGAGCTTGAATTTATCTGAATTTAACACCAACTTAATTTGAGTCAAATGAGACTGAACAACATCAGAGGCAGACTGTAGAAATTCAAGTTTTTGCACTTCATCTGAATAAAAATGTAATGTAGCATTTTTATCCGGTCCTAATATGGAGCCCTGGGGAACACCTTTGGACACACTGTGTTCTAGCTGACAAATAATTTTTAACCAACTCACAGCATTTACAGCTACACCAATATTGTTTAGTCTGTTTACTAAAATGGCAGGACAACTGTGTCAAAAGCCTCCGACAAGCCAAGACAAAGAGCAGCTCAGTATTTTTTTCAGTCCATTGCATTAATGATGTCGTTCACCACTTTAACAGCAGCAGTTATTGTGCTGTGTTGTTTACTGAATCCTGATGTTGGGAAATAATTAATTTGTAAAATTCTTAGGCTTGTTCATTAATAAGCTTTTGTAAACTTAAACACAGTATGTAGATATGGGCCTGTAGTTATTAACATCACCTCTTTTCATCAAAGAGAGAACACTGGTAGATTTCCATATTTCAGGGATTTCAGTGTTCAAAAGCTAAAACTAAAAATACGAAAACAATCTGCAGCCATTTTAAGAAAATAAGGACCAGGTTGATTTGGTCCTGCAGATTCATGGGGATCCAACAGATTTAAGGTCCTGTGGACCTCCAGGACATTCAGAGGAGAAAAGCCGAAGGATTGAAGCACAGACTGAGTTTGAGTTGTTACAGAGAGCCTCCTGTTCATTAAGCTGTTTGAAATCTGATATAAACATTCAAACATTTTTCAGTGAAGTACATCAGTCTTTTAAAACAAATCTGGTATCTTGGTGGTTATATCCCTGTAATAAGATGTTATTATTTTCCAGAATTGTTTAGGATCATTAAGATGTTTAATGTTTTTTCAGAGCTAGTACTCTGATTTGGCCTTTTTTTAAATTTTAGAAGGTTTAATGATTTCTGCAGAACTCTAAGGACAAAATTAAGCATTATTTCTGTAGTTTACTCTAAATGTAATGATGGAGGCATGTTTATTTATCATTCTTATCAAAACATCATTAAAATATTTTCATGCCAGCTCTACATCAGTAATGAGGTGGACTCTGTTCCAGTTGTCCAGTTAATTGTCTGACTGCAGCGATCACACAGTGGTCACTGACATCATTTGAAAAACACCAATATGCATGTGTTAGTTCTAGTTATATACAGGTCCAGGATCAATGTGATGAATTTAGAAGCAGTAAATTAGAGGACATCCAGGAGATTGTCTCTTTAAAACACGCCTGAAACTGATTTAACAGGTGTTAATCATAAAAATTGAATGTGTATCATCTGCGTGGCAATCATACAAATCTATGAATAATTTTTGTTTGTGAAGAAAACTCCTCATTTACATGAATATACTTGAATCTATCAGATATGATTCAAACCACTGCAGTGAATTTCCTTTAATAACTCTGGTGTGTTCTAGTGTTTGTAGTAAAATGTTGTGGTCTACACTGAGGTCTAACAGGACAAGCACAGAAATAAGTCCTCTGTAACAGGTCATAAGGAGAACATTAGTAACCTTCACTACAGCTCATGTTGTGCTTTGTTGTCCTCTCAGTCCGCTGGGTGGGGGTGGATTCAGGGGTGGAGTCTGTCCAGCTGATCTGCAAAACCACAGTTTGCCTGCCTAAAGATGCTAAAGTGGAGTGGAAGGACAAAGACAACAGGAAGGTCCACGTGTATGAGAACGGCTCTGACCAGCCTGAAGAACAGGACGATAAATACAAGAACCAAACAAAGATGAAGAGAAACTTACTGGAACCTGGAGACCTCAGTCTGACCCTGAAACACCCCACAGATGGAGACAACTCCACCTACACCTGCACCGTCTACAGCAGGGAGGGAAACATCCTGATGAGAAACAAGTGGAGCTGAAAGTCAGAGGTCAGTGCTGTAGATACAGGTCAAAGGTCAGAGGTCAGACTCATGATGGTGGTTCAGTCTCAGTGGGCTCCATCCAATAATGTTACAGTGTTAGCATGTCTGATGTTTGTGGCTGTTTTGGTTTTTATTTGATTTCCACCCAAATGTAAAAGCTTCAGCAGATGAACTGTAGGAGCAAAGTTCATGTGTGAGACTTCATCTGAAAGGTAACATCTTCTAGTTTCTGAACATGTGTTTGTTTAGCATGTGGCTAAAACACAGGCTAAGCTAAGTCAGTTCAAATCTCAGTAAAAAACCTTCTTTGGTCCTCATCTATAATCAGTCATATCTGAGTCACAATAACTAGAAGATGATTTCTAGCAGAGCTGTGAAAATCTCCACATCCTTTCTCCATGTTATCATCCAAAGCTGTGTGAAGTTTCAGAGCTCTGCAGCTAACAGAGACTTTCAGTTTGCTGCTCTCTTCCTCTGACAGCTCCATTCTTAGGGAGCGTTAGTTCTCTGTTTCACTTTATTCCACTTATTCAGTCTGATGTTCTCTGATCTGTTTCTCTTGTTTAGTGTCTTAAATGCTGCCAGTGCCTCTCTTTGCTTTAACCAACCTTTCTCTTTATTTCTGAGTTTTTTTAAGGACTTTAACTGATGCATCAACCTTTGAAAATGGAAAGAAATCAGTCAGATTCATGGCTGCATCAAAGTGTCACATGTAGTTCTCCCACATCAGCTGGATTATATCTATAGCAGCAAACAGCAGCTGATCCACAAATCTTTGTCTGTGTTAATAAAGTTGGATCAGTTCAAATAGTTTGTTGCTCTGCACTTGAAAGCAGCAGTTTTTCTAATGCACCACCTTCATGTTTCCTTCATATTTGAATCCCCCTGTAGATACTGACAGGTAACCATGTCACACAGAGCTCAAGCCTTTGAATCCAGCTGTGATTGTTGATTTTCTATTGAATGGACTTTTTCAAATCCAGCTGTAGGCCTGTGTTTGTGAGCTCATTAACAGCTGTTTATTTAGAGATACGTGGTCCTCACAGGACAGCCACTACAAACATATGATTTTATAGAATATGATGCATTACTGCAGATTCAACACAATAGAAAGGATTTGAAATGAGCTCAGCCTTAAACATGTGCAGCAGTAATATTGATCCATAGACACTGATGGGACCATTTTTCTGCACAATAAGTACTTTGACTTTTCAGACTTTATGTACAATTTGCCAGTACTGCAGTTTTGTGTGTAGTGAGGTGTTTTATTGGTGTTTTATTGGTGCTTTTACTAAAGGAAGGCTTCTATCAAATTCTTCCAAATGTTGTCAAACTGAGCTGTGTGATGAAGTGAGTGTGACAGAAACACTCAGACTGTGTTTCTCTGCTTCATCAAGTCAAATCTGGTCCTCAGAGACTGAATAAAGTCCTGTCCCACTAACAGCAGCTCCAACAGTCTGTTCACTGCTTTCTTCCTGTCAGTCTTCATCTTTCTGCTGCGTCTCCTCTTCACACTGACCACTTTCTATCTAACAGTGAGCTCCCAGTGAAGCAGCAGCATTCAGCCTGTTAGAGTCAACAACACAAATGTCTCCATCCAAGCTCATGTTGTCCTTTGTTGTCCTCTCAGTCCCCCGGGTGGAGGTGGATTCAGGGGTGGAGTCTGTCCAGCTGCCCTGCAAAAGAACACCTCACCTGCCTGAAGATGCTAAAGTGGAGTGGATGGATAACAATGCAAAGGTCCACGTGTATAAGAACGGCTCTGACCAGCCTGAAGAACAGCACCAGGTTTACAGAGACCGAACGAAGATGAATGAAGACCTGCTGAGAACTGGAGACCTCAGTCTGACCCTGAAATACCCCACAGATGGAGACAACTCCACCTACACCTGCACCATCTACAGCAGGGAGGGAAACATCCTGCTGAAGAAACAAGTGGAGCTGACAGTCAGAGGTCAGTGCTGTAGATACAGGTCAAAGGTCAGAGGTCAGACTCATGATGGTGGTTCAGTCTCAGTGGGCTCCATCCAATAATGTTACAGTGTTAGCATGTCTGATGTTTGTGGCTGTTTTGGTTTTTATTTGATTTCCACCCAAATGTAAAAGCTTCAGCAGATGAACTGTAGGAGCAAAGTTCATGTGTGAGACTTCATCTGAAAGGTAACATCTTCTAGTTTCTGAACATGTGTTTGTTTAGCATGTGGCTAAAACACAGGCTAAGCTAAGTCAGTTCAAATCTCAGTAAAAGCCTTCTTTGGTCCTCATCTATAATCAGTCATATCTGAGTCACAATAACTAGAAGATGATTTCTAGCAGAACTGTGAAAATCTCCACATCCTTTCTCCATGTTATCATCCAAAGCTGTGTGAAGTTTCAGAGCTCTGCAGCTAACAGAGACTTTCAGTTTGCTGCTCTCTTCCTCTGACAGCTCCATTCTTAGGGAGCGTTAGTTCTCTGTTTCACTTTATTCCACTTATTCAGTCTGATGTTCTCTGATCTGTTTCTCTTGTTTAGTGTCTTAAATGCTGCCAGTGCCTCTCTTTGCTTTAACCAACCTTTCTCTTTATTTCTGAGCTTTTTAAGGACTTTAACTGATGCATCAACCTTTGAAAATGGAAAGAAATCAGTCAGATTCATGGCTGCATCAAAGTGTCACATGTAGTTCTCCCACATCAGCTGGATTATATCTATAGCAGCAAACAGCAGCTGATCCACAAATCTTTGTCTGTGTTAATAAAGTTGGATCAGTTCAAATAGTTTGTTGCTCTGCACTTGAAAGCAGCATGTGCAGTTCACGAGCAAGAGCTTCACAGAGCTTCAGACTGTCTCATGCTCTGTTCGCTAATGTTAGCAAGTTTAATGAGAGATAAAGGACATTTAAAGATTTCAAGGCGGGAAATACTCGTTTTTGATTCATTTGAAGTGTTTCGATAGGATTCAGTGAGTTAAAAAGTAGGGTTAGCATGTAAGCTTGCTAAAAGTGTTAGCACATGTGCAACGTTTGAGCTGTGTAAGTTACTAAGTTTGATGTGGAGAAACTAACAGATCTAAGCATGTGTAGCCCACATTCTGAGAAAAGTTTAAAGGCTCATGTTTGTGTCCAAAATGTGAAAGCTCTTTGACGCAGCTTAAACAGGCAACTGTTGTCATTTAAAGATGTTTGGTCTTCATTGGCTAGAATAGAGAGAGACAAGGAGACAGATTGATTTTCTATTGAATGGACTTTTTCAAATCCAGCTGTAGGCCTGTGTTTGTGAGCTCATTAACAGCTGTTTATTTAGAGATACGTGGTCCTCACAGGACAGCCACTACAAACATATGATTTTATAGAATATGATGCATTACTGCAGATTCAACACAATAGAAAGGATTTGAAATGAGCTCAGCCTTAAACATGTGCAGCAGTAATATTGATCCATAGACACTGATGGGACCATTTTTCTGCACAATAAGTACTTTGACTTTTCAGACTTTATGTCCAATTTGCCAGTACTGCAGTTTTGTGTGTAGTGAGGTGTTTTCATGGTGTTTTATTGGTGCTTTTACTAAAGGAAGGCTTCTATCAAATTCTTCCAAATGTTGTCAAACTGAGCTGTGTGATGAAGTGAGTGTGACAGAAACACTCAGACTGTGTTTCTCTGCTTCATCAAGTCAAATCTGGTCCTCAGAGACTGAATAAAGTCCTGTCCCACTAACAGCAGCTCCAACAGTCTGTTCACTGCTTTCTTCCTGTCAGTCTTCATCTTTCTGCTGCGTCTCCTCTTCACACTGACCACTTTCTATCTAACAGTGAGCTCCCAGTGAAGCAGCAGCATTCAGCCTGTTAGAGTCAACACAAATGTCTCCATCCAAGCTCATGTTGTCCTTTGTTGTCCTCTCAGTCCCCCGGGTGGAGGTGGATTCAGGGGTGGAGTCTGTCCAGCTGCCCCTCAAAACCACTCTTCCCCTGCCTGAAGATGCTAAAGTGGAGTGGAAGGATAACAATGCAAAGGTCCACGTGTATGAGAACGGCTCTGACCAGCCTAAACAACAGCACCAGGTTTTCAGATACCGAACGAAGATGAATGAAGACCTGCTGAAAACTGGAGACCTCAGTCTGACCCTGAAATACCCCACAGACTGGGACAACTGGATCTACACCTGCACCTGCAGCAGGAAGGGAGACATCCTGCTGAAGAAACAAGTGCAGCTGAAAGTCAGAGGTCAGTGCTGTAGATACAGGTCAAAGGTCAGAGGTCATGTAGGAGTTTATTCTCTAAATGTTTTTAGTTTGAATCTATTTTCAGTTCATTCAAATAAAAAAATTCTTTGATGTTTAAATGAACAGACTAAGAAGACGATTAAAAATGGAGTTGAAATGATCATCACTTCAAAATAAAAGCCTCTGGCATGATTTGAGTTTGGATCAAATCAAAAGTTTTGTTAGTTTAGTCCAAATCAATGTAAATGTATAAATATCAATAGTTTTTAAAGCTGCTGAGATCATTCAAACACTTTGATCCAGTCATTTGGATGTTGTCAAATGCCAACCAACCATCCAACACCTGGGTGGAGTCCCAGCTGAAGCTGAGAGATACTCAGAGATCAGAGACAGAAGCAGCTGTATGTAAGCGTTCTACAGGACGGCTCACACAAACCTGATATTACTGATGTCTCCTAGATAGATCTCATGGACCAAAGGCTCTCTGTGTCATCTTCAGTGTTGGGACTAACACGTTATTAAGTAACGCGTTACAGTAACTACGTTATTATTGTGGTAATGAGCACGGTAACTAGTTATTATGCCAAAATCAGGAACGCATTAATTGTTACTGGGATTTAGATAGGGTCGGCATTCGTTACTTCGTGTGGTGGCATCGCGGATGTCACCACACGGATTCAGTAACATTAGCAAGTGGTTGAGGCCAGCAGGTGGATGAGGGAAAGGGGACGCAGGAGAAAGAGAGACCCGAGGCGGCCGCCGGTGTTGTGCCAAAGTAGTTACCCCCAGCAAAAACTGTTTCCCCATCTACAAGAGCACGCAAAGGAGGAGCCACTTGCCCAGCTTCGTTCTGTACGCTACTTGTCACTCATCTGCAGTCGACGCAATAAAGCGTAAAATCTGGAAAACAACAGACTCGATGTATTTTAATACTAGCTTCGCGACATTGTAATGTTCCGTGTGGAAGATAATTTACCTTAAACTGTACACTGAAATAACCTGCTGGAAATACTTTGTCTAGAAAAAGACTTTGATACTATAATACTGTAAAACCAGACGCGATCATGGCAACACGTCGCTCTCCGGTGAATTTACACTGGGTTTACACTTTGTAGCGAAGCTATCACGAAAGACTTTAGTTGCAAAATAAATCACAGTATAACCAATAACTACAGTAACTTTGGAGACCATTTTCTTTTTTTAGACTTCTTAATTTAACATCTACATCTATATATGTAGATATGTGTGTTCTCAACAATGTGTGCCATAAGAACACTAGCTGTGGACCTTTAGTGTCAACTATGTACAAGTGAAACAAATAAACACGTCTTCTGGTGGTGGGCTTTTCACGCAGAGCTGGTGGAACCACCGCAAACACATCTCACACTGAATCTGTAAATAAATAAATAAATACAAATTCCAATGTTAAAATATCATTTATGGGAATTGATCATAACATTTAGCAGTCTTTCATGATGACATTACCCATTTATTGTCAGTTTCATGCTCTTCTTCCCCGCAGAAATGACAGATGTTTGTCAGGTCATCTGTTTTAAAAAATGAAAAAATAGCACATAGAGTATACTACCTACTGCACTTATTACTTCATTCAAACAACTATATGGTTTGTTTCTACAGCCATCATGATGAAAAAATTCATGATGTCAGAACACTGAATGGTGGAAAATGAGTTACCTGTCTCTAGGAGGAGAGTGGTGGCAATTTGCAGCCTGTGTGTGTTTATGGCCTTTTTTGTAGACGGAAAGTCTTTTGACTCTTTTCGCAAGATCTTTTCAGCAAACTGAAAAAGAGATTCTAAGATGACTAAATAGGCTAATATTGTAAATGTTATTTTATAGAAATTTGTTTTCTGTGAATCAATTTCTTTATTCTATTGTGTAATTATCTTATATTCATTTTCTTGTCATTAACATTTATTACAACAGAACATTTCCAATATTCTCGCATATATGTATGTATTACGGTTAAGACTCGTACTTTCAATGCAAAGACTCCACATGAGGCAGCGTCCACTTGTTTTGGGTGTTTGACTGTGTCACAAGTCCACCTTGAGACGTTGCATCCTTTTTTTTGCATGAATGCCCTGAAAGACAAGTACAATAAAAACAAATAACATGTTTTAAAATTTTGGTGACACAAAAAGGCGAACAGTATGGAGAGCTTAAGTGTCTGTTGAACATCAAGTTAAGATCACTGACCACACTGTTTTGATAAAATCATAACTTTTTAAAAGTCTACAACGCATTTCCGTGGACAATTACTTGTGCTTTTGTTTTCCTGTTTCCTCCCATGATATAGAAATCAATCACTCACACAGTGCACTTTGAAGAGATGTGGAGGAGGAGCAAAGATGAAATACACACATGTATAACCTATGTAAAATTATTTTAGACATTTGTCTGATGTTTTATTGCTAAACCTCCACAACACTTTATGCAACTATTAAACATTATTCTCCCCGTGCTATATTTTCTAATGTAAAAACATCATCTCATACAGACATCAGGTCAACAAATAAACATTGAAACATGGGGAGACTTCTCTTTAAAGGTAAAATTAACCCATAACACCACAATATCAGAAGGCCAACACAAAAATTTAAACCTGTTGCTGCTACTTTTTTAATTCTGAGTACCAATTTTTAAAAATTATTTTTGATTGACATCATACTTATAATTGTCATAATAGACACAAAAATAACAACAGCAACAAAGAGTTTAATAAAGGGTCAAAATAAATTTGAACAGTTATCCTTACCTTGTTGATTCCAAACAATTTTGGATACCTTGTTTAGTTTCTCCGAGTGGATCAAGATACAGCGACTTCTTTTCTTGTGGGTAAATGACCTACAATAAAATTGGGTGGAGAATTACATGTACTAATTCAATATTTAAGATTATCTACATGCCATGCATTTGTCTTATAAAACTGATTTGATGAATATTGTAAATGCAATTATTTTTTTACCACTAATGTCCAGTGATGATGTTCATTTACAGTTCCCAGAATGACTTCATGCTCCATGGGTTTGATCTTAAATTGAAACAAAAGAATAAAAATATTAACTTCAGACATAAAAAAAGAAATCCAATAACATGTTGTTTAGAGTCCTTTTTTATTAAAGCAATTTATGATATATTATATATCATCCACTTATATAGTACTCTGCGACAGCCATGATTCACCCCTCATTTCTTTAAACTGTGCAAGAAGCTGGACTATCTTATAGTTTTTATAAGTAGTTTTGCACATTACTTCCTCCAAGACTTACAAAGGTCTTTCTAAGGATTGTTTTTTTGGACATGGAGTTCAGTTTCACTCATTTTCAATGCGATCCTTGTACCATCTGCAGAATAATGTTTAATGCTTTCTTAAGCATCTTTAACAGTGATGTATGAATAACTTGAGCATAAAAAAGGTACCTATTTAAGAGATGAAGCAGTGTTGATGATTTCAAAAGAGATATTAGCCCAAATTTTTGCAAATCTCAGCATTGATTGCAGTGTGTCCAAAAAAAGGAGGAAACCAGACAAGCAGAGAACAAAAGAGAACTGGCAAGTCTAATAAACTATCCACATCTACAGCTGCCCCCAGCTTAGACAGAATTTTAACATCCGTGTTTAAAAGAAATATAGGCCTATAAGAAGCACAGTCAGTCGGGTCCTTGCCCTTCTTAAGTAACACTGTGATATAGGCCTGGTAGCATGATGAAGGAAGTGCCCCAGAGTCTAGCGACTCTGTAAAAACTTCGCAAAGGAAGGGAAGATTTCTCCTCTCAGGAATGCCTTCAGAGCATCCCACACCGTCCTGTTTGGCATACCAGGTGTTCTATTCTCGTTAAGAAAAATTTTTACTTTAGAAGAGATGTTAGAAACAAATTGTTCATCCGTGAGCAGCAATGGATCCAATCTCCAGAGCTTTCTCACAGAGTCGCAGCCCTGAAAGGCTAATTTGAGCGCAAGGGGGGCATGATCAGAGACAGTAATACTTTCATAG
The DNA here is from genome assembly GCF_036321145.2 of Pelmatolapia mariae. Lineage (NCBI taxonomy): Eukaryota > Metazoa > Chordata > Actinopteri > Cichliformes > Cichlidae > Pelmatolapia > Pelmatolapia mariae. Next base: position 19,157 of record NW_027051994.1, read on the forward strand.
CTGCAGGATCTAATACTGTTAATTAGCAAATTGTCAATAAAAAAATTATCTATTCTAGTGTAGGTGTGGTGTACATGTGAGAAGAAAGAATAATCTCTACCAGTAGGGAACAAAAACCGCCAGGGATCCGTGAGACTATAATCTTCAAGAAAAGACTTGATATAAGTTGCAGATTTATTAAGAGTAGCAGGTTTGGGGGATGAACGATCTAAAACCGCATCCAAATAAAGATTAAAATCGCCCCCCAGAATTAAAGAGTGAGTATGTAAGTCCGGGAGGTGTGAAAACAGGCTTTAAAAAAATTGCACATCATCAAAATTGGGTGCATAAAGATTGGCCAAGGTCACAGACCTGTCGCAGAGTTTGCTAGACACTATTATAAACCGTCCGTTTTTGTCTGACACAACAGTGGATGGAACAAATGGGATGTTCCGATCGATAAGAATAGCTGTACCCCTAGCCTTTGCTTTAGAATTAGAGTGAAACATCTGTCCTGACCAACATTTTGCCAAGCGTGAGTGATCTGAATCCTGCAAGTGAGTCTATTGCAAAAAAACTACCCCGGGCTTAAATTGCTTCAGGCGTGATAAGACTCTCTTTCACTTTATTGGGTGGTTCAACCCCCTCACATTCCAGCTAACAAAGGTAAGATTACCACTCATGAAGGAAGTCCCACATTTTTATGTGCAGAGTTGCCCAAGGAGGGAAGGGAGGGGACGAAAACAACAACAACAACAAAAAACATGACAACCAACCCCACCCCAGAAAGAAAATGCCATACAATAACATATCACTGTGTAAAAAAAAAAAAAAAAAAAAAAAAAAAAACCTAAAACAATACCACCCACCAATATCACCCCAGCAGGTTGCATTAAAAAGCAACCGCATAAGCCCCTGCTTTCTTCCCATACTAGTCAAGAACGCCCCGTACCACGAGCATCATACCTGCACCCTTGAACATTAGCCCCTAAACTCCAGCCAGGGTCCCAAATGTCAGGACACGAAGAAGAGAAAGAAAAAAAAGAACAAGAACAAATCAGCCAAACAACGAACCAGTTTTACCTTAAAATGAACAGCAAAGAACATATTGCTATGTATAATGTCACTCACAACGAGGACGCCACTTAGGCTAGTCCGACCCGTTGTAGTAGTAAATTAGGGTGAGTGCTCTAACCGACTACAGTGTCCACCTCAGGATGGAGAGCTTTGGTTTTCTTCCATGGTTTGAATGAAGCGAGAGGCCTCCTCCACCGACTCCAATCGCCGGATTTTCCCATCTGGAAGAGTAATGTGGAGCCTGGCGGGGAAGAGGAGGGAAGGTCGGAGGCCTTGCTGGTATAACTCGGCCATAACATCCTTATACTGGGCTCGCTGCTTCTGGACGTCGATGTTGTAATCCTCATAAAACTTGAGTTTATGTCCGCAGTACTCCAACGTCCCTCGGCGTCTCCGTGCTTCCCTCATCAGCAGCTCCTTAATCTGGAAGCGGTGGAAGTGGATAATGACCGAGCGCGGCCTCCCATCAGGGCCCGGTTTGGGCATAAGGCTACGGTGGGCTCTGTCAAGCTCCGGGGGGGATGGCAAGGTTTGTGCGCTGAAGACCTCCACCAGCAGCCGGGAAAAGAACTCAGTTGCCCGTGGACCCGGCTCCACCGATTCCGGCAGACCCACCAGACGGATGTTCTACCTTCTGCTTCTACTCTCCAGGTCGGAAAGTTTAGTTTTGAAAAGTTTGGTTTCCTCCTGTAGTGAATCATACTTAGCTTCGAGCGCTGCTAAACGCTGAACAACATCCGCTGCGTTTATTTCAAGCTCACCAATACGTAGTTGTTGATTTGCAACTTCCGCTTGAATCTTGTCCAGCTTACCGTTAATTACATCCGATGTAGCCTTAAAATCTACGGCTATGGCTGTTCTGTGCTGTTCGAGCAGGGCCACAAGCGCTGGGTTCAGGGCTGCACTAGCATCTTCTGCTGCGCCAGCGTTAGCACAACTCTCGGCAGTAAGGTTTTTCTCGGTTTGTCTCCTTCCCTTGGACATCCTTCCAATGTGACACTCATAAATGACCCAAAAAAGTTCGTGTCTAACAGCAAAATGGGGCTCAGAAAGTAAAATTTAAAAAAAGTTAGGCAGGTGCTAGTGGCCGACACACCTTACTCCATTGCTGGAAAACGGAAGTCTCTTGTGGCTGGTTCTGGTGGTTTGTTCTCTTTCTGTGCTGTTGCTCCTGACCCTGGATCTGATTCCGTTGTTGCTATACCTTGTGGAACTGGAGATGGATGTTGGGTTTGAACTGGTAGTGATGCAAGTGATGCCATTGGTGCTGTAGCCTGTGTAGCTCTAGGAGGTGGTGGTGGTGGTGCTACCGCCACTGGTGCTGCTGTAGTCTTTGGAGCTACAGCAGATGCTGGTGCTGCTGCAGCTTGTGGTGCTGCTGGACCTGGTTGTGCTGTTAGTAATGTGGCTGCTGTTTTCTTTAAACCCCAGTGTGGCACTCTTGGCATGCTGTCTTTGCTTAACTTTAGTTGGTCAATATTTACTTTTGGAATAATTGTCCCATTGGAATCCTGAAGATCTGCACTTTTACCTTGGATTGCTGTAATAATGTAAGGGCCTAAAAAGTTTGCTTCAAGTTTTCCCTCTTTCCTCTGCTGGCTTCTTATGTTAGCTCTTAAAACTTTGTCACCAACTTTGAAGACGACATCTCTCTTCATCATTTTTATTTTGCCCTTTGTTTTTTCCTGAGCTTTGACCACATTGTCTTTATTTTGTTCATAAGGTTAATTATTAGAGTTGCCAACCGTCCCCTAAAAAAAGGAATCGTCTCGTATTCAGAGAAAATATCACGCGTTTCGTATTGAGGGTGAAAAGGAATGCAGTTTGTCCCGTACTTCAGCTACAATGAAAAAGACACAAAGCTGGAGTTATTCTGTGTCTTTGCTGCACAGCTGCCTCTTCTTCTCTCATTCTCTCCCCCTCCCTCTCCTGTTTCTACTTCAATCATGAAACTGATCAATGATCAGCTGATCGGCTTGTCTGTCGCAAGTCCCGTCTCTCTTGTTTGTTTATCGCCCACTTTGCGCCAGAAAGAAGAAACCAACGGAGGTCGCATTAAACAACAGCAGCACGTTTAAGCTTGATCAGCAGTTGTTAGAATTTATTTAATATTACCTTCTAATATCGGCTGATGTTTGCTGGAGCCACAGCTGTAAAAGCTGCTGGTCATGATATCGGTTTGGATATGTGGTGAGAGGGAAACATGCAGATGAAACCAGGAGATGTCCTTACTGAATCATCAGAGCTGAACAGGTGATGGAGAAACAGGTTTACCTTTTAGGTGACATGAATGAGTTGAAGGGAAGTTATGAACTGTTTCTGAGAGACAACTTACACCAGGGTCCTTTTTTTAGTAGCTGACAGCTGGTAACTGTGCAGGGGCGGGTCTAGCAAAGTTTTGCCAGGGGGCCAGGTAGGGCATTAACAGGGAAAGGGGGGCACAAAGTACTTTTCTTTCTTATTCTCGTTTGAAATATCTAGCTTTTATTAAATAATTATCTGAATCTTACAACCAACGATTGATAAATTAATGCATATATACCATCAAAACAGTGTACATCACTGTCACAACAGCGTTTGTTTTCATTCAAAGGTTTTATGATTTTTCCTATAATGGCGGGCCGGTCTCTAGTCAAAATGCCCAGGCCGATTTTTTTGGCTGACATACCAAATTTCCTCAGCCTCCTCAGGAAATACAGCCGCTGCTGAGCCTTCTTGACCAGCTGTGTGGTGTTCAGTGTCCAGGTGTGGTCCTCACTGATGTGGATGCCCAGGTATCTAAAGGTGCTCACCCTCTCCACTTCAAGGCCCTGGATAAACAGTGGCTGGTGAGGCCTCCTCTTCTTTCTCATGTCCACTATAATCTCCTTTGTTTTATTTGTGTTGAGGGTGAGGTTGTTGTCCTCACACCATGACACCAGACCAGCCACCTGTCTCCTGTAGGCCACTTCGTCACCTCCAGTGATGTGACCAATCACTGCAGTGTCGTCCGCGAAGTTCAAAATGATGTTATCTTTGTTGCAGGTGACAAAGTGGGTGTACAGGGTGTAGAGGATGGGACTGAGGACGCAACCAGTGTTTGTAATAATGCTGACTGATGTCCTGTTGCCGATCCTGACGGACTGAGGTCTGCCAGTCAAAAAGTCCTTTAGCCAGTCTCATAGGGTGGGGTGCAGGCCGAGTGTTGCCATCTTGTGAGTGAGTTTATGTGGGATGACAGTATTAAAGGCAGATCTGTAATCAACAAAAAGTATTCCGATGTATGAGTCTTTGTTTTCTAGGTGGGCGAGTGAATAGTGAAGGGCAGCAGCGATGGCGTCTGACGTGGACCTATTGGGCCGGTAGGCATACTGCAGGGGGTCCAGAGTGTCTGTGATGTTACTCTGGATGTAGGCCAGCACCACTCTCTCAAAGCACTTCACAATGAGTGAGTGCAACTGGTCTATAGTCGTTCAGGCAGGTGGCTGAGCTTTTCTTGGGGAGAGGGATGATGTGGGGACAGTGTTCTGGCTGAGGTAGAGGTTGAAGATGGAGGTAAGAACCTCCACCAGCTCATTGGCACATGCTTTAAGGGCCCGTTCCGGGATGTTGTCTGGTCCTGCTTCCTTACGGGGGTTGTTCCTCCTCAGGTCTTTGTACACCTGGTCTATTGAGACCGCTGGCAGGGGTGGGGGTGGGGGTTGGGTGGTCTGGAGGGTCTGGGAGGGCCTGGGAGGTCTCGAAGCGGGTGTAGAATGCATTGAGATCATCCAGCAGACTGCCTGCAGAGCTGATTTCGCTGGTGCTGGTGGTGGCCCTATACTCTGTGCTGCAGGCCTTGCCACATCCGCCTGGGGTCAGCAGAAGAATAGAAGCCATCCAGCTTCTCTCTGTACTGCCTCTTAGCCGCTGTGATGGCTTTCCTCAGTCCATACTTCGCACCTTTGTACTCCATCTCATTGCCTGATCTAAATGCAAGAGACCGAGCACGCAGCATGTGTTGTACCTGACTGTTGATCCATGGCTTCTGGTTGGGGAACTTTCTGACTTGTGTGGTGGGCACAATATTGTCAACACAGGTGCTGATGTACCCAGTCACATGTTCAGCATAGTCCTGTATGTTGACAGAGCAGTTCTCCATGGTGGCTGCAGTTTGAAACACATCCCAGTCTGTTTGTGCAAAGCATTTATTAAAGTCACCAGCAACGATAAAAACAGCATCTAAATACGTAGTCTCTAATGCGCTGATGACGTCATAGAGTTTGCCACGCGCTGCCGTGGAGTCGGCTCGCGGCAGGATGTAAACAATGGCCAGAAACACAGCTGAGAACTCCCGCAGCAGATAGTATGGGCGGCATTTCAGCATTAGAAACTCCACATCTGGCGAACAGTACTTATGAACAGTCTGTACGTCTTCACACCACGAGTTATTAATCAACGCACACACACTTCCCTCAATAGCCTTACCAGAGGCTGCAGTCCAGTCTCCTCGGAATGGGTCTGCAGCTGGATGGCGCATTCCGGGACTTTGTCTGAGAGCCAGGTCTCGGTGAAATAAGAGCGCAGCATTCTCTAACTTCCCGTTGTGTTGTGATCCTGGCTCGTATCTCGTGGAGTTTGTTTTCCAGAGACCTCAGATTGGCTAACAAGAGGCTGGGTAGCGGTGGTCGGCCTGCCCGAGCTTTTAGCCAGCATGGAGCCCCCCCCCCTTTCCTCACTCGTCATCTTCGAAGCGCTCTCCTGGGGTCGGCTGACTCACTATGGCTCGGTGTTTCAGGGCCTTCCTGGGAGTGGTGGTGGCGGTGGCTACTGAGGCGAACAATGACTTGAAGCTCCGGTGGGAGGGTGAAGTCCAGTGGATTGTATGTGTTACCGATGTCAAGTAGTGCCTGTCTCCGGTATGTTAACAGTGCACTGCACTTATCGAGTGCAAACAGACCAAAATGTTAACAATAACAAACAACAAGTCGGCATCTGAGAGCGGAGCAAGCAAACACGTCTGCCTCAAGGGGCAAAATGTTGAAATCAGAGCGCTGTAAAGGAAAGAGCTGTGATTGGTTCATAACACATAAATGAGAAGAAAGGAAAGCTTCAGAGCAACATGAATGAAACAAAGTGTTCTGATGACGACTGAAAGCCAAAACTGTGACTGAAATCAGAATCCAGTTCATCTCCAGCCCTGTCAGCAGTTCCAGCTGTAGTGCTGTTACAATAATAGTCATCACTTCTAGTTTCACAGCAGGAAACTGGGAACATTCAGCGTCTCAAAGATTGACCTGTTAGCACCTGCAGACATTGTTGAGCTGGGTCTGCTGATCTTGTGGAGGTCTTCATTTCTCCACTATTTGGAGAAGCTTCAGCAGGATCCACAGTCAGAGTCAAAGTGGAGTTCTAGCATGGACGTAACGCTTCAAGAAGCTTCAGACAGACAGTGTTCTCCAAAAGTTCTGCTCTAAAAGGAAACTTTGAGCTGGCTCTGTAATTGTTGTAGTCAGAAGGATGGAGGCTGGATCTTTGATGAGTGCTTGCACACAGGCTGTCTTTAAGTATTCTGGGACACAGCCAGAGGACAGACAAGTGTTCATTATTGGAAGCAGCCGAGGGGCAGGGACATCCCAAACTTCACTCAGGAACTTTGGAGGAATCATATCTACACAGCTTGATGAGCGTTTCAGTTGTGCCACAGTCCTTCAAAGCTCCTCCACAGAGACTGGCAGAAAAGAAGATCAGATATTGTGGCTGGGGTCGGGGACATCAAGAAAAGAATCAGGAGCTGCTGTTTTGGATTTCCTCTCATTCATTTGATCCTTCAGAAAGTTTAGAAAGTGAAGACGTTCCTCACTCGATGCTGTAATCTGATGAAAACTTGCAGGATGTCAAAGACGCTCCACTGAGCTCCAAAGAGCTCTGGGCTGTGCTTATTAGAATGAATTAAAGGAGAGAAATAAATTTATTTTAGCAAGCAGCATGTTGATGTTCAAAACATCAAATCACACTGATGGGAAGTTGTAAATCCTTCAGAATAAAAGCCTGACTATTCAGAGCTCCAACATTAAGAAGAGCAAAGTGAACCAAGGTGGATGGAGGCAGCAGAGAAACTGTAGGGTGGAGCTGAATGCTTCATCAATGGGACGATGCAGCAGATTTTCTCCACCTTGCACAAACTGTCCTGTTAGTTATTATGACTGGAATATCCAAAATGTCTCCAGAGGCTCCGAGTCCCAGCTGAACATGTATTAGTGTTTAGAGTGGGAACTGAGATGATAGGGACTAGGACCTGGGGGACGTCAGTCAGTGACGGAGCGGTCAGCAGGTGTGGGCAGGTGTGGACAGGTACTTGATGGAGTGTTTTCCTGCACGCCTGGACTCCATATGATATGTTAGCAGAGAGTATCTGGCTCCTGATTTGGTTGAAGTGGAGCCCATCTGCTGCAGAAAGATGCCTCCTGTCCCAGAAAAACATTGAAGTTGTCTCTAAAGCCCAGGCTGTGGGAGTCACACACAGAGGAGAGCCAGGTGTGGAGGCCAAGCAGCCGCCCAAACGCCCCACGGCCACAGGTGGGAGTGGGGCCGGAGATACAAACACTACGGTGGGCTTGTTTCACAGCCTCACAAAGACACACAAAGTCCAGTTTTGAGGAAGTGGGAGCGCTGTTTGGAATCCGGTTTGTGCCCATGTGGATAAGGATGGTGTCGGCCTCCGGACGGGATCGTATTCTGCCAGGAACTTGTCTAAAATGTCCCAGAGCGTCGGGACGGGAAAAGACAGAGCGTACGCCTCCTTTATTGTGAAATTCCTCACCATGGTAACTGAACACATCAGCTGGTCTGCAGCAGGTTATGTTCAGAGTTTGAGGCTCAAATTGGCTCAAAGTGTCCCATTTTCACTGATTGTTTTCCCGACGACATGCTTCAAGTGTGATATGGATCCTCTGCTGAAGGAATCTGCTTTCTATCCACAACCTGTTGATCCGTATCTGACTAACAGCAGCGCAGGAAGCCCTGCAGTTATAGAGAAACTGTCTGAGTCGCATTGTTGTTGCAATTTATGTGCTCTAATATGCTCTAATAATTATTTCTCTCCATGAGCTGTTTCTCTGCCTGAAGGAGGCGCCACTCCATCGCTTCATTTAGTGCAGAACAAGAGTCCACATGATGCTGCTCTGTCAACACCAATCACACTTTGTACAGCTCATGTTGTGTTTGTTGTCCTCTCAGTCTGTCAGGTGGAGGTGGAGGAGGGGCGGATTCTGTCCAGCTGCCCTTCAAAACCACACAAAACCTGCCTGAAAATGCTGAAGTGGAGTGGTACGCTATGAACCTGAATACAACAAGGTTCACTTGAATGAGAAAGGCTCTGACCAGCCTGAAGAACAAGATGTGTTTTACAGAGGCCGAACGAAGATGAATGAAGACCTGCTGGAAACTGGAGACCTCAGCCTGACCTTGAAATACCCCACAGAGAGAGACAGTGGGAAATATGTGTGTGAAGTGAGGAGGAAAGGACGATTTAGATATAAAACAGTGCAGCTCAAAGTCAAAGGTTTGTTTGTTTGATTATTTCTGTGTGTGTGTGTGTGTGTGTGTGTGTGTGTGTGTGTGTGTGTGTGTGTGTGTGTGTGTGTCTGACTGTGTTGTGTCTCCTCTGCAGGGAGAGTTCAGGTCCAGGATCAAACAGGGGACATCAGGAACAGAAGCAGCTCCATTGATCCGACTCCTCTGATGGCTGATCAATCAGTTTGATCTGTGTGTTCTTTGATTATTGATCAGTGATGTCAGAGTGGAGTCAGTGTGATGTTGTTGTTGTGTGTTTGAGACTTTTAGTGTCCATGAAGGTCTCTGCTGCCGTAGATCCTCTGAACTGTGACAGAGGTCTCACTCTGGAGGAAACTCTCAGCACTTTCCAGCAGCTCCTCCATCATGGAGGACGTTCCCTCACTGTAACAGGTGGAGGAGAGAGGAGAGGAAGCACAGGTGGATCCTCTGAGGAAGAGGAGCGTTCCTACGAACCACATGATCACATGACCAGAGGTGGCGTGGCCTTCAGTGGTAGTAATAAAAGAACAGTCCACATGTTCCACTTTGAAGGCTCATCTCCAACAAAGCAGACCTGTGATCACTTTAACTCAGTATGATGGATTGTTTGGATTTGTCTTTGTTTCTCTGGCTTTTCAGTGGGAGGTTTTCTGCTGTGAATGGAGCTGTGTTGTGTTTTCTTTAGAACAAAGCTGAGCACATTGAGGATGAGATTTGAAAAATGATCACAGGAGTGAGATGAAGACATGAGAACTGATGTAGTTATTTTGGACTTCCTGGTGCTGACTCAGACTGAGGTGATGTTTCACAGAGCCGAGTGGGCACTAACAGTTTCTGTGTCCTTGATGGAGCTCTCTCATCTTTTCAACATCTCTGCTGGACATAATCAGGAGTCTGAGTCGACACATCCTCGCTGCAGGTGTGAAAAAAGAAACCATACAGACAAAATGATGTAAATGTAAATAAAAGGTTTTGACAAAGCTTAAAAACCTATGTTTGCATGAAAAGTGGGAACTAGCACTAGAGATGAGGCTGATTAAGCGGTTCCTGGATGCTGTTCAGTGCCCAGCCTAAGGCCCAGTGTTTTTTAACTAAAGATTTAATTTGTTGCTTTAAAAAAAGTCTATTCTTGATAATCCCGTATTGTATAACTAACCTGTTGAATGGAATAAAGTCTGTTCCTTCAAATACATGTTCCAAGTATCCCTTTACAACTCCAATCTGAGAAGTTTTTCCAGATGTGTGTATGTTTGCGTGCAATTTACTGAAGACAGTCATTTTAGAAACTCCCACCATGCTGACAGAGATTTATTATTGCACCATGCCTGTTCTATATCCAGCCAGGGCTCATCATAGAAGATATGTTTTAACCATCTAGAGGTACTTGTAGACTTTTAATTCATTTGAAAGCCTGATGCTTCAGCCTCGTCCACCCCAGCTGTAAAACTCAGAAACCAGTCTTACTTGTTATCATCTATCGTCCACCTGGGCCTTACACAGAGTTTCTCTCTGATTTCTCAGACTTTTTATCTGATTTAGTGCTCAGCTCAGATAAAATAATTATTGTGGGTGATTTTAACATCCATGTAGATGCTAAAAATGACAGCCTCACATCGCATTTAATCTGTTATTAGACTCAATTGGCTTCTCTCAAAATGTAAAAGAACCCACCCACCACTTTAATCACACTCTAGATCTTGTGTTAACATATGGCATAGAAACTGAACATTTAACAGTGTTTCCTGAAAACCCTCTGCTGTCTGATCATTTCCTGATAACATTCACATTTACAATAATTGATTACACAGCAGTGGAGAGTAGACTTTATCACAGTAGATGTCTTTCTGAAAGCGCTGTAACTAAGTTTAAGAATATAATCCACCCACTGTTATCATCTTCAATGCCCTGTACCAACATAGAGCAGAGCAGCTATCTGAACGCTACTCCAACAGAGGTCGATTATCTTGTTAATAATTTTACCTCCTCACTACGTACTACTCTGGATACTGTAGCTCCTTGGAAAACTAAGCCCTCAAATCAGAAGTACCTGACTCCGTGGTATAATTCTCAAACACGTAGCCTAAAGCAGATAACTCGTAAGGAAAATGGCGTGTAGAAGATCATCATTTTGTCATGACTGTGGCAGCAGTCGTGTGGTTTAGTGAAGGAGGACCACAGCTGAACCTAATCAGTCAAGACAAGGAAGTAAAACAGAATACGCTAACATGAGACGGGACCTTCAAAAGGAAAACAGGAAATTCACAAACACAAACTCAGGGACACAAACAGAGCACAAGGGGAGGACACAGGAAATCAAAACCAGAATAAACTAGAACATGAGAAAATAAATAATACTAAACACAACACACTGGGTCAAACGACAGGCTTTCAGGTGAACTCATTGTGAAACCTGGCCCCACTCTATCATGTGGTTTCTGAGGTCAGATGGCCCAGGATGTGAGTGGGCGTTAAGGCGTCTGGGGAGGGATCTCAAAACTGGATTATAGATGGCAGACAGTTGGTGTCGTAAACCACCGCCTCTGTTCAAAGATGGTCGCTCACAGTGGACGTAAATGGCTTCTTTCACTCCTCTTTCAAACCATCTGTCCTCTCTGTCCAAAATGTGAACATTGGCATCCTCGAAAGAGTGACCTTTATCCTTTAGATGCAGATGGACTGCTGAGTCTTGTCCTGTGGAGGTGGCTCTTCTATGTTGTGCCCATGTGTTTATGAAGTGGCTGTTTGGTCTCTCCAGTGTAGAGGTCTGGGCATTCCTCGCTGCACTGTACAGCATACACCACGTTGTTAAGTTTGTGTTTTGGAGGTTTTGTCTTTCGGGTGAACCAGTTTGTGTCTGAGTGTGTTGCTGGGTCTGAAGTACACTGGGATGTCATGCTTGGAGAAAACTCTCCACCGGCTACATAGGGGATGACAACGTTGTTGTGTCTGTCTTTCTTATCCTCCCTCGCTGGTGTCTGATCTTCTTTTCTGTGCCTCTTTGCTGACTTTCTGAACGCCCAATTAGGATAACCACATGGTTTTGAGTGCTTCCTTTACATTGTGTGTGTCCTTCTTTTTTCCTTCAGGCTCAGAGGGAACATGTTCTGCCCGGTGGTGTGTGTGTTTACCGGAAGCCCACACACACGGACCAGTACCTCCCTCTTTGACTCTCATCACCCTCTGGAACACAAACTTGGAGTAATTAGGACCCTACACCACCGGGCAGAACATGTTCCCTCTAAGCCTGAAGGGAAAAAGAATGAACAATTACTCATATTATTATACTAATACTTTTTTCTTTTTATTTAATTATTTATTCATTTTTATTATTTTACACACACACACACACACACACACACACACACACACACACACACACACACACACACACACCCCCCCACCCCACCACCATCTATACAGCTTCTAAACTTACTGCCAGTTTTGCGAAACTAAATCTGTAATAAGCTTCAGCTACAGGTTACATTAATATTAGTCCCGTGGATCAGCCACGTGTTCCTGAAAGCAGCCCGCTGTCTGCAGTGTCTGTGCTCCCTGCTGCTTCTCTCTCACTTTCAGGTTGAAAGTCAAGTTCTGCAGAAGGATTTTATTTTGAAGGCTCTGACAGGAAGTTGTGAGGTGTCTCTGTCTAACTTAAGAGGAGGAAACTTTGTTCAGTGCGTCAGCGGTGCTGTGATCGAGCTGTGTGCGCCTGTTCTCAGAGTTAACGGGACTTTCAGCGGAGAGGAAGATGCTGCTGTGGCTCGTGCTGCAGGTCCTCGGTAAGAAAGCACACACGCAGACTGACACACACACGTGTGTAACACGAGCTGACTGCATGAGGCCCCTCTGTGTAGTTACTGTGTCCCTACATGCGGGCTTCATGCGGGGCGGGTCTCACAGTGACAGCTGAGCTCATGATCCTGATATCTGCACGTGTCTGTTTAAGAAGTGCGTCAGTGCTCGTGTCCGTGTGATTCACGGCAGGAATAAAAGTAATTTGTATAAAAACTGAAAGCTTGTCTTACATTATAAAAAGCCCCGTTTACCATAGAAAGAACTTTAATGTGTCAAAAAATGTTTTTTGTTCACAATAACGCCACGTGCACAATCATCCTTGTTCAAGTTCACTGATTAATATAAAGTTATAACAATCCAAAAACACAAATAGACATTTTTGTTTTTATTCAACACCAGATGTTACTGTGTCTGTTTATACATTTTTAGTGCTCAGCCCTTGGAATAACTTGTGTCCTGAATGCTCCTCCCCACCACCCCCCAGCCCATGGAAATCCCCGTGAACAGGTGTTACGACTGTTGTCGTAATTATAATATGCAAATTTGAGTGTGCAGGTGCTCCTCCATGATTGGTGCATCCAGGGTGGATGGATTGTACCGATTGGCTAACGACCGGGAGACAGTGCATCAGAAGACATCGCCAGGGACTGCCAGGTCATTCATCCTCGGCCCAACCCAACCGGCAGACTGTGTGGTTCACTGTTTAAACTATGTTGCTTTAATGTAGGAGCATGTAGGCGTGGACCGCCTTTTTGTTTGATTAGTTTTCTCCTGTTTTTGTTAGGTAGGGAGGAAAGTAATTGTCGTTTGGTTTAGTTCTTTTGACTAGGTAAGTTGTATTTACTCCTGAGATAGGCTACCTTTTGTTTGTTGTTTTGGCCTTGGGTTCACCCCGAAGTTATAATTCGCTCCCTTCCTTTGTTTAATTTCACTCATTGTAAATAAATCACTGTCACAAAGTATTAATTGTGTGACGTGCTGCTTGGGGTTGGACGGGGATGGATCACCCTTTATGTTGTGGTCTGGCCGTGCCTAGACGGGCCATAACAACAGGTCCCCCCACTGTTCCTCTGGTCACATGACTTACTTTCATATGTCTCCACCCTGTGACTGTTACTGTATAAACTGTTATCTTTGTACATTTGGTGTTTGTTCCATGTCAGGAGAGAACAAAATGTAAGAACTGGGAAATATTAATGTATTATAGTATATATATATTTTAAATTTAAGGACTTCATGAAATCAATATTGTTATTAAAGGCTTTAGGATTATTACATTTCTCAAACTGTTTATAACAGCTGTTATTATGGTTGGTATTTTATTATTTAATAGGTGTGAGAAACTGTTAACCTTTTAAAGGTTTTTAATTTGCTGAATTTAAAGGATAATTTGGGACATGAGATTTTATTGAGTTTATGTAAATGAGAACCTTTTTTCTTTTCTAAGCCTGACCCATGAAAACAAATCACAAAGCAGGTTCCCTTTGGTTTAGTATGCAAGTATTCACTGTTATATCCTGTCCACTCTGTTACCTGTGTGTTTAGGTGTGTGTTGTTGTTTTTGTTCAAAATAAAATTTTATAAATATCATTGTGGTTTACTGAAGGGAGTAAATTTACAAAAAATAATATTAAAAAAAAATAAGATCACATTTAATTTTAATCAAAAATACATACAAATTAAAAAAATACACCCTTCTTCAAAATAGATGACGCCTTTTCTTTAATAACACTTGTTTATTAACACGTTCTTCAGTTGCAGAGTAAAGTCAAGGACATGTTAGATCTCAGAAAATGTAAATATGAAAGTGACTCCAGATTAAAAACACTTCCTAACACAGACTAGTCTCAGAACGTTTCACCTTCATGTTTTTCAGACAAAGTTTTCTTTGACATCTTTGATGTTTTTTAAACATCCTTTCAGTTAGTTTTTGTTGGATGGGAAGATGTTTGAGTACTTATCATAATACGTGGCTTCTGAAACCACTTTGCCCATTATGAGAACAACTGCAAAAATCCACCACATACAGGTGATTAGTGTTTTTTGTTGTGTGTGCTTGTGTCTCCTTCCAGTTTCCCAGCATCTGGCTGTGGTGGTGGAGGTGTATGAGGGGGAAACATCTGTCCAGTTGCCGTGCCAGGACACAGGTGTTACACTTAAGAACCGCACAGTGCTGTGGACTCGCAATGATCTCGACCCTAAATCTGTCCATCTGAGACGAGAGGAAACAGATGATGTAACAGGACAAAACCAGCGTTACAGCGGGCGCACATCAATGAGGCCTGATGCTCTGGACGCTTTAGACTTCAGCCTCACTCTGAAAAACCCCCAACCAACAGACAGCGGCATCTACACCTGCTCCATCCTAAATGAAAGGGAGGAACTAAAACTGACAGACATACAGCTGCATGTCAAAGGTAAGAAACTCAAACAAACACAAAAACCCAACACCTTCTGTAATGACAAGTCAAAGATCAGTAGTGCGGACACAAGTAACATTTTCTAGATGTAACCAGTTTGCAAACATCAAAATGAAGCAGAAGAAAATAAAATCTTACTGGTACAATTTTTATTATTTCTACTAAATCTGAGTGATTTGATTCAGAAGGTTTTACATCCTGTATACGCAGGAAAACCTGCAGCTCACAGGCCTAATAGAGAGTGATGGACAACATGTAACAGAGGATGTCATTTTAAGAAAGATGAACCTGACCTCTGGAACTATGAATGACAGGATGATAAAGTGCTGCCAGCTGTTCTTATCAGGTTGTCTAATAGGAACAGATGGCTTATCCAAAAGAATCCACTTACAATCATGTAGCATTCATAATGTGAGTGTGGTGTGTGGTAAGGGGGTGTTATACAAGGGCCAACATGAGAAATTAGCGACGCTCCCTTAATGGCCTTTTGTGGCACATCTGGAGGAAAGGCAGTTCATTTTGAATGTTGTGGATCCAAAACTTGGCACTGCCTCCGTCTATGATGGTCCAGGAGCTCCGTTTCTGGGCAGATGACCTGCACATACCTGCATCAGGCTGCCACATCAACAACATGTTGGGAGTGATTGAATCCAAAATCAGCTACGTATGAGGGGACATGACCAGGGGCTTGGAGGTGATGATGCCCTCTACCATGCTGAGTAACGTCCTAAAGACTTATTCAGTGACATGCTACGAGCTGAGAATGGTGTGGAGCTGGATGTAAAGCTGACTTGATGAAACAAATGTCATGTGCCCATGAACCACCGTGTGCAGCATATGGAGGGTTGAAATGGAGATGAAGCTGCTGGCTGACCAACTGTTTTCAGAGCAGGGCTGGACCTGCCAGAGTCCACCCAAGTTGTGACCGCTGGTCCTGTTCATGGATCCAGATGTGCAGTCTCCACTGGAGTCAGGAAATGTGGGTAATCAGAGCCAATCAGCAACAACGGTTGAGCTTGACGAACAACCCATCTGACCAATCATCCAGGATGGCATATGTCTCTAACTTTAATTAGACACAACATGTTCTGATGCTTGTTAGTGATTACTAAAGGTAGCACTGTGAAGACCATGCACAGTTTTGAGATAACAACCTACTCTGATAGTTTTATGCTGACCAGAGATTTTAACTTGATACTAAAAACATAACATTTCTGGATATGTAAAGTCCACAGATCAGTGTGGCCATTCCCTCATACAGCTGGTAATTTGTAAATAATCACCTTTGGATTAGTTTGAATTGTCCAGTTTAGTTACCATTTAAAACAAAAAGGAGAGAATCATGATATTTATATATTATTAATATGTATTTTTAATGGTAGCAGAGTCAGAGTTCAGTAACATAGAGGCTCAGATCAGAGCACATCAGTTCTGTCTTTACCATGAGCATGGCTGCTGCTTCTGATATTATGGTTCATTTTCCTCGTAGATCAGCAGGTGGAGGTGAAGGTGGAGGAAGGATCAGACTCTGTCGTCCTGCCCTGCAAAACAAAACCTGACCTGCCTGAAAAGGCCACAGTGGAGTGGACTCGCCCCGACCGAGAGCTCACTATGGTCCATTTGTATGTAAACAGAAGTGACCATCCTAAAAATTTAGACAACCTTTACTGCGGCCGCGCAAAGATGAACAAAGACCTGCTGAGAACTGGAGACCTCAGTCTGACCCTGGAATACCCCACAGAGAGAGACAGTGGAGGATACATCTGCACCATCTACAGGGACAAAGACATCCTGAGACAGAAAGTAGTGCTGCAGGTCAAAGGTCAGAGATGTGGAAAAACACCAGGGGTCAGTGCAGGAGATTGAGGTCAAGGTTCAACACTCATGTTGATGTTGTTTCATGTTTCTCCACAGAACCGTTTCCATCCTGGGCCACAGCTCTCCTGGTTTTTCTTGTTCTTCTTCTAGTTGTTTCTGCGGGTCTTTTATTTCAATTCCGTCATTATTTGGTGTCAGGTGAGTGTCTCCTACTACACTACCCATAATGCCGATGGTTAGCAGAGCTGAAGAGAAACTTTCAAGTTTGTTCCAGAAGTCACAAAACCTCCTTCAGACTCAATCATTGATCAGTGAACTTAATCAAAACACTCACATGGAAAAATGTGCTGACAGTAAATAAGCTCAGTCTGTCTGTTCTTCTGCTCTTCATCCAACATGTCTGCAGACTAGTTACCAAAGAACGAGTCAGCAACACATCAGGACCATGATGGAGACACAAGTCT